>NC_044984.1:71712950-72004267 GCF_008728515.1 Papio anubis
ATAGATAGATAGATAGATAGATAGATAGATAGATAGATAGATAGATAGATATGTTTCATTACAAAAACTCTTTATATACACACTTTATTTTTTTAGAGTAGTTTTTTAGAGTAGTTTTTGGAGTAATTTATATACATACTTTATTTTTTTAGAGTAGTTTTAGGTTCACAGCAAAACTGAGTGGAAGTTACAGAGATTTTTCATATACCCTCTGCCGTAACACATGCATAGCCTGCCTCATCATCAACATCCTCCACCAGAGTGGTACATTGGTTATAATAATTGAACTTACATCCACACATCACTTTTATCTAAAGTCCATTGTTGACATTGGGATTCACTTTTGGTGTCACACATTCTGTGGTTTTGGACAAATGTATGTTGATGTGTACCCAATATTGTGGTATCATGCAGAGTAGTTTCATCGCCCTAAAAATTCTCTCTGTTCTGCCTATTCCCATCCCTTCCTCCCTGCTAACCCTGTCAAATCGCTTTACTGTCTCCATAGTTTCACCTTTTCCAAAATGTCAGAGTTGGAATTATATAGTATGTAGCCTGTGTAGTATGCAGATTGGTTTCTTTTGCTTAGTAATATACATTTCAGTTTCTTTCATGTCTTTTCATGACTTGATAGCTCATTACTTTTTAAGGACAAATAATATTTCATTGTCTGGATGTACCACAGTTTATCCATTCAGCTACTGCAGGACATCTTGGTTGCTTCCCAGTTCAGACAATTATGAGTAAAGCTGCTGTAACTATCTGTAGGCAGGTTTTTGTCTAGACATAAGATTTCAACTCCTTGGGGTAAATACCAAGGGGCTGCATCATGTGGTAAGAGTATGTTCAACGTTCCAAGAAACCGCTAAACTGTTTTCCAAAATGGCTGTACCATCTTGCATTCCTGCCAGCCATGAATGAGGGTTCCTGTTGTTGCACATCCTTGCCAGCATTTAGTGTTGTTGGTGTTCTGGATTTTGCCATTCTAATAGGTGTGTTGTGGTATTGAATTGGCGTTTTAATTTGCATTTTTCTGGTGGAGCATCTTTTCATATGCTTTTGCCCCATCTATACAGCCTCTTTAGTGAGGTGTCTGTTAAGGTATTCGGTCCATTTTTAAATCAGGTTGTTTTCTTATTGTGTTTTGGAGAGTTCCTTGTATAGTTTGGATAATGGGCCTTTAATCATTTGCAAATATTTTCTCCCAGTCTATGGTTTGTCTTTTCATTCTCTGAATATCTTTCGGAGAGCAGAAAATTTTAATTATAATGGAGACAAATTTATCCGTTCTTTTTCATGGATTGTGCCTTCGGTATCATATCTAAAAAGTCATTGCTAAACCCTAGGTTATCTACATTTTCTCTTATGTTATCTTGTAGTAGTTTTATAGTTTTGTGTTTTACACTTAGGTCTATGATTCATTTTGACTAAATTTTTGTGAAAAGTGTATGGTCTGTGTCTACATTAATCTTTTTTTATTGCATGTGGATGTCCAGTTGTTTCAGCACTATTTGTTGAAAACACTATCTTTGTTCCATTATATTGTCTTTTTTCCTTTGTCAAAGATCAGCTGACTGTATTTATATGGATCTATTTCTAGGGTCTCTGTTCTGTTTTATCGATCTATTTGCCTTTTCTTTCATCAACCCACACTATCTTGATTACTGTAGATTTATGGTAAGTCTTGAACATGAGTAGTGTCACTCTTGCAACTTTGTTCTTCATTTTCAATATTGTGTTGGCTATCCTGGGTTTTGCCATTTTGGTTTTGATCACCTGTCTATACTATACTTGGTGGCTTAGTTGGGGTAGGGAGGAAATTGAATGGGATCAGAGAGCCTGTAAAAACCAGCGTTTTTCTTGTTCTGTTTACAAATTGTTCTAGTTGGAGGTGCAGATGTGAAGCCACTGTATTAGTGGTAAGGATTGGGACCTGTAAAGTAGGTTTGGAGTACCAGGTTCTGGGAATGTTAGGGCTGATGCCATAGCTTCAAGGACAGAATGAAATGGAGACCTATGTAAAAATGCTAGTTCACTGTTTGCACAATTAAGGCCAAGCCAGATTTGCAAGTTATGTGTTTGCCTAATTTTGTTCCTGTGCCAGGTAGAAATGCTATGAGGTACATAAATTGTTTTTTAACTTTGGGACTTCTTAATACCAAATACATGGATAGAGTTTTTAAACATAATAGTCTCTTATAGATGCTGATATCTTGTGACTTCTCAATACTTGATCTGATTGTCTGAATTCTCCTTCTTGTGTATCTGGTCTGAAATAAAAAGATATTAGTCCCATACCGGTCTCATGCTTGTATAGTACCAGTGAATTCCTAGTGAGAATTAGTGAGAACAGACAGGTCAGATTCAATTAAATAGCTTGCAATGCTTACTGATGTGTAACCATTTGTGATAAGGAGCTGGGAGGCATTATGGGTAGAGGAGGAGGTGAAGAGTTGTCTGTATTCTATCAGGTTTTCTTTTTCCAGTACAGAATCAAATAGCTAATTCAAAGCAGTCAATTTCTGCCTTCCCCCATCCCCCAAAATATGATTTGTAATTTGAAAGTAGTTCTGGAACTATTTGGCAAATATGTCTGTATTCCAGTTGTTTGAAAATGAGAGGTCTTTTGACTTATTTGACTTTTCCACTACCCCATTTACCAGTAAAACAAAGTTTAAGAGTTAGTATCAAGTAAGTCTTTGGTTAAGTCAGCAATGATTTATGAAGAGCCCATTAACGTACTACATAGACAGAAATTGCACAGATTTGATGAATCAACAAAGCAGAAAATGGAATATATATTTCAACTTCTGGGTTTTGTGAGTCAGGAAGAGCACATCCCTGGCTATGGTTATGCTTTAGTATTCGCAAAAAAGAGAGTAAACTGGTCTTCATTTGTGCTGATCTGTGCTGTGAAAATGCTGTCTGTGTTTTCTTCCTTCAAAAACATTTCTGCAAACAAAACTCTAAGAACTGTACATAAATGATTGTGGAGATTGTTTTATTTATCCTAAAAGCAATATCCTTCCTGTCAAGGCAAGGGAATTAGATGGCAGAATCAATAACTTGGTAGCCATGTGGGACTTGCTAATACACAAATTAGTGTACGGTGCTCATGAGCTTGATAAGCTTGCAAGGGAGTATTTTTTTGCCATGCAGTCAAATGAAAGAATAGAGAGAAACAAGGTAATAGTATCAAATGATATATGTCATCATCTTTCTAGGATGTTAATTCATACGTGCACTGGTGACTACTGGCATCTATGTGCTACCTAGTTGTGTGACAAACTTCTGTTACAATTATCTGGTGTTGTGTGTGGTGTTTCCTAAGGCAAAAATCAGATAAAACTGGGTAGTTGTTTTTAATAAGAACTCATTTCCTTTGGCATGTAAGTAGGAAGCATTGGCAAATGGACACCCGACTGTGAGATTTATTTTCTGAAATGTTCTTTTCAGGTTTCTGTGTGGAAGCGTTAGCTGTGTCAATTAGTTGAGATGAAATGACATAATTTATTGACCGGTGGTGATAACTTTTCTAAATACATTGCACATTTGGCTCCGTATAACTGAATGCCTCACTAATTGCTTAGACTCATGCCTGCTTTTATAATCAATGTGCTACTTGGGCAAGCCTCAGCAGAATTCATTGCCTCATTTTCTGTTTCAGACTGCTTAAATATTCACTGGGTGGTATCCCTGAAAATGACAGTCCCCAAGGAAAAGAATCCCTGTGTCAGAGGCCAGAGGTCTCCGGTTTTCATGGCTTTGGAATTACTCTTTCATATTCTAAGAGGAAGGCAAAGCTGGCAATTTGCATTTAAAGCACTGCTCTCCAAGGTTACATTCTGTTGAGTACATCTTTTAGATAGTAGACATTTATCATAGTGTAGCTCTCAAATCTGAAATAGCTGCTGAAGGTATAGCCGAAGAGCCATCACAGTCCTGGGGAACAAGGTAATAAATCAGAAGCTGCCACATGATCACTATGGTAACCGTCAGACCCTGTCACACTTCAAGCATTATTGAAGGGTAGGTGCAATGTTCATCAAGTGTTTGTGATCATAAACCTGTTGACATTATAGATTTGATATGACCATTTTATTGTTTTTGTGAATTGAAAGGTAGTGCTATCAGACCCCATTGTGGGGGGAAACAGTACCGTATTTAAGGGACAGTTTCATTTTATTATTGTAGACTTGAACTTGTTGTCAGTGTCAATTAGCATAATACAATAGTGTGTTCTTTTTCTTTTTAAGGGTGAAACCTCGTATTTCAGCATTGACACCGAACATCTTTTCTAGTGAGACATTTTATGTTGAGTAATACATGTAGACATATGTAATTAGGTACCCGTATTGATTTTAAAAATCTAAATTATATTTTAACTATTGTAACGCTTAATATTCAACACTTCTATTTGACACAATTTCATTATGCATAATTTTCAGAAATAGAAATATGGCATCTTGGGATAATGCTTTCTGCCTCCTCTGTTTTTAAGTGTACGTACATAATTGTGTTTTGAAAATTTTATGACTTGACATTTAGATTTAGACACAGGGAGTATCTTGGTAAAATTGTTGATGAATTTATTGTGAAGCAATTTTAAATATAATTAAATATAAGGCCAAGATTAGTAAAGGCAATATTTATAAGAACTAATTGTGTATTCTCAGATTTGTAATCACAACTTCAGATAAGTAAAAGCATGTATTTCCTAAGAGTGACATTCAGATATCCAGCACAATTTTATAAAAGTAATGAGCAATTTCAATTACATTTACTTATAATAAAAGGTAGTTTCTCAAAACTTTTAATAATACAATTGTTTAGTATTTTATTAAATCACATCTATTCAAAAGTAAGGGGAGGAAAACCCCATGTTTACTATAACGAACTTGTTAGTATTTTCCTAATCATTACTGAATTTTTGCCTCTTTCCTCCAACTGACTGAAAGGGCATTACAAAATGCTACTGGC
This sequence comes from Papio anubis, assembly GCF_008728515.1. NCBI lineage: Eukaryota > Metazoa > Chordata > Mammalia > Primates > Cercopithecidae > Papio > Papio anubis. The sequence continues at coordinate 71,717,931 of NC_044984.1, forward strand.
AGTAACTATGGTAATCTCCTTGTGAGAGAAAGAAAAATTCATCAAGATCATAATAAGGCAGTCACTTCTACATATTCCTCATAAAGATCTGAATTTTTTTCCCTTCCTTTTCCTCTTTTTGAAAGAATGATTCAACATTAGTGTGCACGTATTTGTCATTATATTCTTCAAAACATCATATCCAACTATAGGCAGGAATAATCCACTGTAAAAGTGTTGGAAGGCAGGAAAGGAGGCAGAAAAGAAGAGGGGACAGAGGAAAAGATGGATGAGTGTTTGAGCATTTCCTATCTCTTTGCCTGCACACTGCTTGAGTTCTGAATTAATGCATTTAGTGCCTGGAAGAGGAAGAGGCACAGCAATACTTAGCAGTTTATGAAAAAGACTTCTCCCTGCCATACTTCTCTTTATTTCAATGGCAATCCTGCCACAGGGGCCTGCTGCTACTCAAATATAGTGGAAGTTGGTGATATGGCCAGCACAGCAGAGTCTGAACTGGGTTGTGAGTGCTATTTCATGTGGGATGCTAAGCAGCTGTCAGATAGGGAACTACTTGCACCACTTATGGGTTAGAGTTAAAGCAGCAGGCTGGAGGTGAAAAACTTGGGCCAGCCAGCTAGCTTTGGAGGCTGCTTCTGAAAGGTATTTATAAAGGCAGCAGTTATGTGTTACTTCTTATTTTCACTCAGTTCACCTTTCCTAATAATATTCTTATTAGATTAAATTCCTATTCAGAGGCACTTGCTCTAGCAGTCATATACTTTATAAAAATAAGTTTGGGGAAACGACGTTATGAAGGAAGGGCAGTAATATTGCTCATTTTCCGTGTGCTAGGTATTCTGGTAGGTATTTGCATATGTTCTTGCTTTAATACTGAGAGCAATGCCAGGAAGTGTTGTAACTCCCATTTTACTGATTAGGAGGCTGAGCCTAAGAAACATTTAAATACCTTCAAAGTGGCAGAGATGGGTTTTCCACTCAACATCCCCTGACACTAAAGCCTACGCTGCTTCCATTTTTTTCTGTGTTGTTTGCATGAATGTTCAAGAAGGCGTAATTTCTTCCGGTTTCATTGGTGTATTTTTGGGTGTCTATTGTGTAGTTTGTCACTTCTTAGAATTGCACTCAGTTTAGTAAATTCTTTGGTGCTGGCTCTGTGCCAGACACTGCCTGGTGCTAGAAAAATCCATCAAAATTTAGGCCTTTGGAATTCTACTTGCTGTCACTATTAAGATAAATAAAGACAGGCAAGTGCCCTTTGCTCTAGTGGAGGCAGACTGGGGTAAGAAACACTCCGGCATCATACTTGGGGTTTGATTTCAGGTCCCAATCTGTGTTAACTCTTCAATTTGAGTAAACAATTTTAACTCTTTGAACTAGTTCCCTCATTTGTAGAGGAGAGGTGATGACACCTGCTTCACAGTGTAGTAGTGAGGATTGAGTATGGTAATGCATGCAACAGACCTGGTGTGGAGCGGGTACTGCTCGTCTTCATTCTTATTGCTGACAATTCTGGTTAGAAAAGAACTACAGGTTTAGGTTGGCGTATGCAAAAAAAATTTTAGGTCAGTATTCATCTTCATGTGACTCCACTGTATGTATTCATTGATTATGTATGTGACATTCATACTAATAGTATTGTATTGATATCTTATTTCTTATTAGAGATTCATTTCCCCGAGTTTATACATTTGAAACTAAGCAATTATCTTGAACACTGCAGGCAAAAGTGGAAGAGCACATGAGAAGTGCTATTCTCCCCAAACCTAAATCTGCAATTAAGCCCTGAGGGTCTTCCACCCTCCACGCTAGAGTCTGTGCAGAAGAGTCCTGTTGATGAATCAGGAAGGCACATGCCAATGTGTTAATCCCTAGCCTTTCTCCAGGAGTCAGGCCACACCTCCCTGTCTGTTACTGTTGATCTGCCTGCTTTTGTTTTCCTGTTCCTCTGACTTTTCAGAGCAGATTTGTACATTTCACCTGCCATTACAGTGCAGTGTAAACCTTGCCTCTCAAGGGTGGGCAATTGTTTCATTTCGCTGGGTTTGTTATTATGTTGGTTTTTAAATGGTAGGCTTCTGATTCTGCAGCCTCAACACCTGGGCAACTCCAGGTAGTGTGTAATAAAGGCTTAGCTCTCCACTGGTATGGAGAGAGGCAGGCGGCCTGCTGCCAAGGGCCACTATACTGAGGTGTTTCAGTTATGACTTATGTTATTGCCAGAGTGATTCACATTCTTTTGAAATGATGGTAATTATTTGATTAACTGAAAAATCTTTCTCATAATCAAGGGTTAGTTTAAAAAATATTAGAAATGTTTCAATTTTATAATAACTTTAATAAAAAGTTACATCCAATGCTGTCAATTGGCTGTGATTGCCTGTGTTTTGGGGTTTTGGTGTGTGTGTGTGTGCTTTTAATTTCAAAGACTTATGGATGTGTGTAGAAAGCAGATAAAATTCTGTAGGTTTTGTTATTTCAGGTAATGCTTAAACAGAATTGCCATGGTGAAGCATGTTTTGGTAGAAATTCTGATGACATTGACTTTTCCTTTATCATCCTTATTTAATTATGAACAACCAGCAGCAGCTTGAAATTCTTGTTTCTATTAGATGAAAACTCACCCTTGTGCTGAGATGTTTTACTTATCCTGGCTTTGTGTTTCCAATAGTAAACAAATAAGCATTACTGTTTTCAGAGCCAGACTAAGATTAAAGTGAGGCTTTATGTTTAGGAATCTTGATGTCTTAGTCCTATTAGCACATTATATTTTGCCTCACTGCCTTCTCAGAAGTTGAAATGAAAAAAAATACACTATTGATGAATTGGAGAATTATGCAATGAAGTGGTTGGGGTGTGTGTGTTTTCTAGTTTCATAAGGCAGAAGCTCATATTAATGATTTGTGATCTTTCTGTATAAGCATTTAATGGTATTAACTTTGCACACTTCTTTAGCTGAATCCCACAATGTTCTGTGTGGTAATTTCGTTTTGTTTTTATTTAGTTCAAAGTGTGTGCTAATTTTCCTTGAAGCTTCCCATTTGACCTGTGGATTATTTAGAAATGTGTTTAGTTTCCAAATATTTGGTTATTTTTCAGATATCTTTTTGTTAGTGATTTTTAGTTTACTTCTGTTATGGTAGGATAAAATACTTTGTAAAGTTTAATTTTTTTTTAATTTGTCAACATTTTTAAGTTTTAAAGTTTTATTTCTTTTAAGAGATGGGGTCTCACTCTGCTGTCCTGGCTGGAGTGCAGTGACTCAATCATAGCTCACTGCAACCTCAACTTCCTGGGATCAAGCGATCTTCCCAACTCAGGGTGCCAAGTAGTTGGGACTACAGGCACTTGAGACTGTGCCTGTTTTTTTTTTTTTTTTTTTTTTTTTTTTTTTTTTTTTGTACAGATGGGGGCCTCACAGTTTGTTGCCCAGGCTGGTGTAGGACTCCTGACTTCAAGCAATCCTCCCGCCTTGGCCTTCCAAAATGCTGGGATTACAGGCTGAGCTACCATGCTTGTTTGTTTTAAGGCCCAGGATATGGTATCTTTGTGAATATTCTCTCTTCACTTGACAAGAATACCCAGTCTACTGCTATTGGTATAGTGTACTATAAATGTCAGTTAGGCAAGGGTAATTGGTAGTATTGTTTAGTTTTTCTATATCTTTCTGATTTTACTTTTTTCTGTTAGTTTTTGAGAGGAGTGTTGATATTTTCAAATACAATCATAAACATATTTATATTTTCTGTTCTATCAGAATTTGCTTTATGTATTTTGGTGTTCAGTTGTTAGATATATATGCAATTCGATTTTTGTCTCCTTGTTGAACTGATACTTTCGTCATCATGAAATGATCCTTTGATTTTTTTTTTTTTTTTTTTTTTTGAGACAGAGTCTCTCTCTGTTGCCCAGGCTGGACTGCAGTGGGGCAATCTCGGCTCACTGCAAGCTCCGCCCTCTGGGTTCCCGCCATTCTCCTTCCTCAGCCTCCTGAGTATCTGGGATACAGGCACCTGCCACCACACCGGCTAATTTTTTGTATTTTTAGTAGAGACGGGGTTTCACTGTGTTAGCCAGGATGGTCTCCATCTCCTGACCTCGTGATCCGCCCACCTCAGCCTCGCAAAGTGCTGGTATTACAGGCGTGAGCCACAGCGCCTGGCCAAAATGATCCTTTTTATCTTCAGTTTTGTTTGTTTTGATATCTATTTTGTCTAATAGTAGTATAGCTACTCCAGCTTTCTTTTGATTAGAGTTTGCATGATATATATTTTTCCTTCTTTTCACTTTTAAACCACTTACATAATTATATTGAATGGGTTTTTGTAGATAGCATATAGTTGGATCTTTTTTGTTGTTGTTCAGTCTCACACTGTATCTTTTATTTCATACGTTTAGACCATTTACATTTAGTATAATTACTGGTATGGTTGAATTTAGGTAGAACATTTTATTCCTGTTTGTGCCTTCTGTATTTTCCTTTCTCTGCTGGTCCTTCTTGCCTTCTTTTGTATTATTTGAATCTTTTACTATTTTATTTACCAATTGTCTTTTTGCTTTATCTCTTTACAGTCATACACTGCATAACAACATTTTAGTTAGTGATAGAAGCATATATGACAGCGGTCATAAGATAATTATATTTTTACTGTACTTTTTCATGTTTAGATACACAAATACTTACCATTGTATTACAGTGGCCTGCAGTGCTTAGTACAGTAACATGCGATATAGGTTTATAACCTAGGAGTGGTTACACCATCTAGGTTTGTGTAAGTATGCTTTATGAAGTTCACGCAAAAATGAAATCACCTAACAATGCATTTCTCAGAATGTATCTCTGTCATTAAGCAATGCCTGACTGTATGGTTTTCTTTTTTTTATTACTGTATACACAGCTGACTTTGGCAATCAACTTAGAACCCTTACAACCATATTGTTCTTTTTCCTTTCTACCTCTTTGCTTTCAAGTGTCATATATATTTTTAAATCCTTTGAGGAAAAAAATCTATTCTACGATTTATTATTTCTTTGCTGTTCTTTCATTCCTTATTTTCCTTTAACATGAAGAACTTCTTGAAGCATTTTTCTTATCACAGGGCTGCTGGTGACAAATTCTATTTCCTTTCCTTTGTCTGAGAATGTTTTTGAGTTTATTCCTACAGTATATTTTCACTGAATATCATAATCCTGGTTTGAGAGTTCTTTTCCTTCAGTGCTTTACAAATGTTGTTTCATTTTCATCTGGCCTCCATGGTTTCTTATGAGAAATCTATAATAATTTGCATTCTCCTTTATCTGTAATATTCCTTTTTTTTTTCCTGCTGCTTTCACCAATTTGATTGTAATATGTCTGTGTATGGTTTTCTATGAATTTATCTTGTTTAGGGTTCATTTGGCTTATTGAATCTATTAATCAATGTTTCAACAAATTTGGGATGCTTTCAGTCATTATTTGTTTTTAATCTTTAAATCTTTTTTTTCTGCATCAATGTCACTTTCATTCTGAGAACTGAATAACATAGTAGCTTGAACCTTAGATATTGTCCCACATATCTCTGAGATTCTATTCATGTTTTTAAACAGTCATTATTTTCTCTCTTCTTCAGACTAGATAATATCCATTGATTTATTTTAAAGTTCACTGGTGATTTCTTTTTCCATTTCAATTATTATATTGAGACAATTCATTAAATTCATAAATTTCAGATGTTAGATTTTGTTTATTGTTTTTTTGCTCTTGAACCCAAATAAAGAGATAAGGAAGAAAACAAAACTTGTATACTTACTTATTTTGTATTTTTTATCATTGTTACAATCTTTGCTTTAAAATCTTCAATTTTAACATCAGAATCATCTTGGGACTAACACCTATTGTTTGTTGATTTCCTTTTGAATTGGTTAGGTATTTTTAATTCTTTGTATGTTGAGTGAGTTTAGATTATATCCTTGACTTTTTGAATATTAGTTTATGAGACTCTGAGTCTTATTAAAATCCTCTACAGAATGTTGATTTTTTTCTTAAAAAATACTTTTTTTTAATACTTTAAGTTCTGGGGTACATGTGCAGAATGTGCAGTTTTCTTACATATACACATACCATGGTGATTTGCTGCACCCATCAACTCGTCACCTACATTAGGTATTTCTCCTAATGCTATCCCTCCTCTAGCCCCCAACCTAACGACAGTCCCTGGTGTGTGATGTTCCTCACTGTGTGTGATGCTAGGGCTAATGCCTCTCCTAATGCTATCCCTCCCCTAGTCCCCCTACCCCCCAAAAGGCCCAAGTGTGTGATGTTCCTACCTGTGTCCATGTGTCCTCATTGTTCAACTCTCACTTATGAGTGAGAACATGTGGTGTTTAGTTTTCTGTTCCTGTGTTAGTTTGCTGAGAATGATGGTTTCTAGCTTCATCCATGTCCCTGCAAAGGTCATGAACTCATCCCTTTTTATGGCTGCATAGTGTTCCATGGTGTATATGTGCCACATTTTCTTTATCCAGTCTATCACTGATGGACAATTGGGTTGGTTCCAAGTCTTTGCTATTGTGAATAGTGCCGCAATAAACATACATGTGCATCTGAAACTGGACCCCTTCCTTACGCCTTATACAGAAATTAACTCAAGATGGATTAAAGATTTAAACTTAAGACCTAAAACCATACAAACCCTAGAAGAAAACCTAGGCAATGCCATTCAGAACATAGGCATGGCCAAAGACTTCATGTCCAAAACACCAAAAACAATGGCAACAAAAGCCAAAATTGACAAATGGCATCTAAATAAACTAAAGAGCTTCTGCACAGCAAAAGAAACTATCATCATATGGGAGAATTTTTTTTTTTTTTTTTTTTTTTTTTAAGCAAGCAATCAACTCAGGTTTCCCCACTTCCGTGCCGTTTGCCCATTGTCAGTTCTGTTTTTAAAGACTTTGCTGTGCTGTTTTGGGTCTACTTTATACATGCATCACTCTGGGATTTATGTGGCACTTAGATGGTAGCTTTTATTCTCATGGTGGCTCTGTTCTCAGTCTTTGCTGGGTTTCTTTGTGCAAGTGCAGGTTGACTGGAGTGAGCCTGGGACACCCAGACTTAGGTCTTCTAAGCATTAGAGGATCCCCTGCTCCAGCTCTTTCCTCGTTGGATTTTCCTCGGTACTTTCTGATTCGTAGGGGTCTGTTTCACTGTTTCTCTGTCTAAAAGAGTGAGTGTTTCTCTCAATTTAGCACCTTGTGCTATTGTAGAGTTCTGCTCATCTGGAACTGCCCTTGAGATGAAACAACCAGACAGAGAACAGGGTGGGGTGGGAAAGTGAAATGCTGATACCCTCACATTCTTAAGGCCATTTGGGTTCATTTTCCCAGTTCCTTTGGATTAGAAGATGGGTTTTCTCTCCAGATTTTCAATGCTGTATCGCAGTTGTGGCTATAGTGTAACTTTGTGACTGCAGGTGGCTTCTGAGCAGGACTGGTAGAGAAAACCAGAGGGAGAGAGGGGGGGAGAGAGAGAGAGAGAGAGAAAGGAATCCCCTTTATACTGTCCTGTTTGCCAAAGTTCATTTTCCAAGTCTTCTGGGCAGCAAGAGAGGGGCTTTTGCTTGAAGTTTTTTGCCATATGTACACAAAATGCACTTCTGGGACTCAGGCACACCCGTCAGTGAAAGCAGGAATATAACGGAGGGGGGAAATACAGAAAACCACCACTGTACTGGCTGTCCCCAAGTTTTGACTTGTCTTTATAAATCACCTGCTATTATTTTTGTCAGTTCGCAAGAAGTTTCGTTTTGTGTTTTTTCCAGAGTTTTTAGTTACCAGTGGGAAGAGGGAGAGGGTGTGGGCTTACTCCACTTTGGCCAGTATGAGAAAACCAAAATAATGTATTTAAAATTAATGATTATTTTGCCAATAACAAAATACATGTTATAGAAAATTTTGGAAACATAAAATTAGAAGAAGAAAACTGTCTGTATTCTTATACCTTAAGCTTAATACTCTTAGCCCTTTAATGTATATCTAGTTCACTTTTTAATGTACAAGTTACTTTTACAGAGGTGACCATATATATACAATTTTGTATATGGCTTTTTTACTGCAAAAATGGAAGCTTTTTTGCTGTTATTAAAATTATATGTAAAATGAGTTTATAATGAGTATGTAATAGTTCATTGCATAAATTCGTTATAGTTTATTCAATTATTTCTCTATTGTTGGATTAAAAAATATTTTCTACCATAAAATTACTGTGATTAACATCTTTGTGTATAAACATTTCCATACGTTTACTCTTGAGGACATTTTTATAGATGTATAGTTACTAAGCCAGAGGGTATGAATGTTATGGGATCTGTTGCATAATTCTAAATTATATAATACCACCATTTTACCAAAATACTATTCTACTAGCAATGTGTAAGAGTGCCTAATCCTGGTGATTGAAGTTGCTTCACCTGTCTTTCAGGAACCCATAGCTTAATCAGGGCTCTGCTGTTCATACCCAGAACCCCGTGGACTTAATCAGGATTCTGCTTATTACCCAGAACACTCATGTTGCTGCACCTTGTAAGCTACATGGTGTTCTCACTTTCTCTCTGAGATCAGGCTACTCGTTGACCTAGTGCAATAATGACTTATGCAAGAGTTGTACTATTTGAGCCAGTTACCTGGCAAGCACAATTAGGACCACCTCACTTCCCTGTTTTATTAAAACCTCTTGTTAGCCCTCCATTGCCTGTGGGAAAAAAGTCCAAGTGTCTTAACATGCCATGAAGATGCTTCACCATCAGCCTTATCCATTTGTGATATTCTCTTTCTTGCGTTCATGTCATGCTGTTTCTCACCTTCATATCTTTACTATGCCTTTTCCCCATGTCCTCCCATCTTCGTCCCCCCAACCCATGCCACATAATTTGCAACCCAGAGAGAGGCATAGACACACACTTGCAAGCTCCTCGTTGTCATGCTTTCTTCGGGGTGTTCTTTTCCTGAACAAACCCTTTGTACTGCTCCTCTTACCACAGTAGTGTATATGTTTGTTTTAGTTGTATTCAAATAATCTGCCTATGGGTTCCACCCCCCTTCAATGGATTGTGAATCTGCAATCTAGAAATGTTTTATTTCTAGCCTCAGAGACCAAAACAATTCCTGGCCCATGCCAGAAATTTAAGATTGGTTAGTTGAATGAATGCATATATGCATAAATGAATGAATACCTCTGAAAGTCCTTGTTTCAGATAATTCTTAATGTGTGGTAGTGCCTTATAGGAACATTCTATTTTTTATTGTTTTCCCAACTGCGAATGTCTGTCACTGGTGATGGTGGTCAGATATGTATGGACAGTTTTCTCAGCACTGCTTTTTTATAAACCATAGTTCTTGATCTACAGGGTTAAAATGGATACAGATTCATGTGACTTGAACAGTTATTTCTAGCTCTGGAATATGACAACAGAACATAAATCTTTGCATATTTTATGTTAACTGGTGTTCTATGCTGCAGAGTCAATGATTTTTGTCTTCCTCTTTATTCCACACTTACTAGTCTTCTATTATTTGAAGTTTTACATTTTGTGCCTATGAAAACAGCAATATTTCTGATTGAGGTTATTTTATAATTGGCTATTTGAAAATTCTCGAAATGATTTGGCCTCACTCTTATAAAGCAAAAAACCGATTAAAAATGTAAAATACATGAGTGGCCATTTGGAAAAGGGCATTTGAGGCAATGTAATTGTTCAGCTATCAAAATGTTCCTTAGGTTTTTTTTTCTCTAGCCCCAATCCACTAGGGGAAAAACAAGGCACATCCAAACTCAGTTAAATACATATTTTAATAATTTTCAAATAGGAATTCAGTTTAAGGTAAACAAGTCATGAAATAAAATGCAGATGAATACATAAAGGAGAAGTAAAGTGGGACAAAATCTCACTAGATTTTCCAGCTGCGTGTTTTCTCTCCGGATCTTAACTCATTAATGTGGAGTAAAAGGTATAAGTTAGCATTGTCATCTTCATTCTTTACCCATTTTTCTTCCAGCATTCTTTTCCAAAATCATCCTTCCAGAAGTACCATATCTTAGGGCAGACATCTGCCTTTTTTTCGCCTAATTCCTAAAATAGTTGTAGTAGCTAAATTGTTTTTAGGTGGTCACAGGTTGCTAAGTATCTAATTCCAGCTCATGCTACTTTTGGATTTTGTAGTAGTCTGTTCTCACACTGCTATAAAGAACTACCTAAGCCTGGGTTGTTTATGAAAAAAAGAAGTTTAATTGACTCACAGTCCTGCAGGCTGTACAGAAAGCATGGTTGGGAGGCCTCAGAAAACTTGCAATCATGGAGGAAGGTGAAGGGGAAGCAAACATGTCTTACCATGGCAGAGCAGGAGCGAGAGAGTGAGTGAAAAGGGGGAAGTGCCCAAACTTTTTCTTTTTTTTTTTATTTTGAGATGGAGTCTGGCTCTGTTGCCCAGGCTGGAATGCAGTGGCACGATCTAGGCTCACTGCAAGCTCTGCCTCCTGGGTTCACGCCATTCTCCTGCCTCGGCCTCCAGAGTAGCTGGGACAATAGGCGCCTGCCACCATGCCTGGCTAAATTTTTTTTTTTTTTAATTTTTAGTAGAGATGGGGTTTCACTGTGTTAGCCAGGATGGTCTCAATCTCCTGACCTCGTGATCTGCCCACCTCGACCTCGCAAAATGCTGGGATTTCAGGCGTGAGCCACCGCACCCGGCCGGAAGTGCCCAACCTTTTAAACTATCAGATCTCGTGAGAACTCGCTCACTGTCACGAGAACAGCAAGGGGGAAATCCGCCCGTATGATGCAGTCACCTCCCACCAGGCCCCTCCGCTGACGTGTGGGTATTACATCTCAGTTTGACATGAGATTTGGGTGGGGACACAGAACCAAACTGTATCAGATGTCAATGTAAGTTTGGGCTTAGCATCTGCTAGGTGATTTGGACTGTAGTATCCATCCAGAAATTATTCAGTGCCTATAATATGCCAGATATAGTACAGGCCTGGAAGATACAGGTGAGAAGACAGCATATGCTCTTTCAAAACTCCCATGGGAAGCACCCCAGTGAGGACGTGACCAAGGCAACATGCAGGGGCAAATCATGCTATCATGTAAAGTGTACTATAAGGGTGAATGAAAGGTTTTTCGAGGGCACATAGAGAAAACTTAATGGATCAGGGATGATTTCAGTGGTGAGAACTTCCAGCTGTTGATGTTACTGACACATAATTTGGGATATTAAAAATCCTTCTATGCTTTTGGATATGGGTATTCAGCTCTCAGCACTGGGTTTCCAAGTATGTTCTTGCTACTGTATACCTTGCTAATCTAAAATCTGTCCTGTCTTTCTGGCACTGCATCTTCAACATTATAGAGCATCCAAATAACTCTTCTTGGAATCTTTGATGAAATGCGTAAGGCATATTTATGCGGGCCGGCTAGCTTGGTTCCCCTCCATCTCTGTATCCTCAGGCCAAGAGGGAACAGTATTGCTATCCGTGTTTGCTGAGAGCATTTGCCAGAAGGAGTATTATAGGAGTCATGTTATTAAGGTGCGGTTACATGCAGCCCAGCTAACTCTTTGGTATTGACAAATTGTAGTTTAAATTACTCAGGAGGGAAAGAGGGAACTTTGGCCAGCAGTTTTGAATAGGGGAAAAGTGTTGCCTCTAGATAAATTAGAATTTAAAGCATGCTGCTTTTCCATTTTAGAGCTGGTCCTTGTAGCTGTGTACATTTTATTTCTCTCCTAGCTGGGTGAGTGACACTCTGTAGCACTCCAGGAAATTGGGGTGAGTCTCTTGGATCCAGTCCCATGGTTATCACAGAATAACTGCAAATGCGAGGTTGGTTCCACATTCTCCCCTTGAACCACCCATCTGTAGTAGGAATCACATCTCAAATGTGAGTCTGGTTTTATGGATCACTTCTAAAATAGGTTCTTAAGATACAGGTTATTTTTTTTCTTTGTCATGGGGATACATTTAAGCCATATAACCTATTTATTCTTTGGTGTAGTCAGGGTTAATGTAGACTTCAGATTCAGAATGTTGGGTTACAATGCTGGCTCTGTGTAACCTTGTTAAGTAACTTAACTTCTCTGTGCTTCATTTTCTTGATGAAGTGCCAATAAAGTAATCACTTACTGTAAGAATTAAATAAGTTGACATTCACAAAATACATAAAACAGTACCCGACATGAAAAAGTGCTCAAGGACTATTAGAAATCATCAAAAAGTAACTGAACTTGAATTACATGGCATCAAAGAGAGTAACAGACATAGGTGTGATTAGAGTTGTTGTTGTTGTTGTTTTTTGATAAAAGTCTGCATAGCCATTGAGAATTGTTTGTTTGGAGACATTGTATATATAAAATGGAGGAAAACGTGATTCTGATTGCAATTTTTGCCTGTTTTCCTCCAGATTTTCATCTACACTGTCCCTGCTGCATTTCCAGGGGAACATTTCTCCCCCATCTGAAATCTGACATTCATTTATCACAGTGAATAATTATATAAGTCAGTTAAGATCACCTTTGAGATTTTGTACTCCAGTGGTTGTCTGTGGCAATTTTTTGAAAAAGTCTCATCTTAAACATGTTTTACAAATAAAACTTGCTTAGCAGAGTCTTGGTTTGTGTGTGCTTTATTTCTTTGGAGTGCCTTTTTCCTTTTGCTCAAAATTACCATTTTGTGAATTGAGGTTCTGCCTTTGTTTACGAACATTGCTTTGTGATGCTTTTTGTCCTTTTCTTTTTTTTCTGTTCCATGTCTTACCAATTGGAGGATAATTTTTCTTAATAATAAAACTAAAAACTTTAAGTGAATTTAATTTGGTTTCTACATAGTCTTATCCTTGCATTCGCGTATGAGCAGAAAGTGAATCTTAGGTCTAAGGGCAATTGTTGCATTGCATACAGTGAGCAGCTTTAAGAGCATTATAAGGCTAATTTTCATCTGGTGAAATATGGCTGATTTTTACTTCTATAATAATTCTTTAAAGTCACTAGATTAGGTTCTTTTCTGAGTGCATTGTTATATATGTAGGTTCTGAATCTATGATAAAGCTTTTTGCGTCAGCCTGTCTCATTGTATAAACTGTTCAAACCAAAAGGAACTTTTTATTATGTCTCATTTTAGTGTCCATTCAGGAAAGCCCAGGAAATATGTCCTTTGATTCCCTTAAACACATCTCATGTCAGAGTTAATAAGCCATCCCTGTAATGCCCTTCCCACAACATATATGGTAAATCTCACTTAAAAGATCAAAGGATGCTTAGTAGGGAGACAACATTACAGAGCAGTTATTCCAAAATTTTTGGCAAGGGGTCACTGTAGTTGCAGTACAATCTCATTCTTTATGCATATATGAAATTCAGTATTTATAATTGCATCTTCCCAATGTTTTTAGATACTTTCTACCTCAATTTAAATAGATTCTTCTGGGTCTTCTTTAATGTGGACTTTTTCTATTGAGTCCCCTTAATTTTCCACGTCTTTTGCACCTGGCAGTTTTGAACACACTCAGCTTATTTTTGAATGATCCTTGGTTTCTCCCGTTTTTCTTTCCTTCCTGTAGAGTATATTGTTAGACAGATATTATTGCTGAGTTGTTATTCTAAATGGGTTAAAGCTGACAGTGTTTTGTTTTGCTGTTTTGTTTACCTCGACATTTATTAAATGTTATTCTGTGCCATGATGAAAATGCACAAAAATATAAGATGGGTCCCTGCTTTTGAGATTCAGAACAGTGGTGGAGATATCTGTCAAGGTATCATTTCTGTGCCTGGTGGTAAGTGTAATGCTGGAGGCATGAATGGAGTATGCTGTGAGAGCTCACAGCAAGGTCTCAAAGGTGCTCAGGCTAGCCAGTCAGGAAAACCTCTTGGAAGGAGTTAAGTCTTAAGGGAGGGCTGGAAAGTGAGGGGTGAGATGACCCTAAGAGGCCTGTTGGAATGTTAGCCAATGGGAACAGTATTACGTGCTAAGATAAAAGAGTATGGATGGGTCACTACAGGATGTGGCTGGTTTTGCTATCACGTTCCTAAAAATTGCTATTGCAAAATTGTACAAGGTAAAGAACCCACGTGGCATATGGGGAAAAGGGGGTCAAGGGCAAAAACGTTAAAAAATTGGTCATTGACATGAGAAAACATAGTAAACACGATAGCACAGTTATGTGCTTTTTTTTTTTTTTTTTTTTTTTTTTTTTAATTCCTACATGGTTTGCTTCTGCAGGCACAGTTTTCTTTGTTCACCTAGGTGTTTTCCAAAGATGAAATTGCATATGAGCAAGGGCGAAATTTGGTTATACTTAAATTGTTGCCTACTGCAACAATTGCATTGGAACAAATTCATGTTTTCAAAACAACTGCTATAGCAGAAGTGTCTGCATCTTGCATTGTTGCAAGGTAACAAGGGAGATAGGGAGTGACAGGAAATGAGTTAGGGCGGGGTTGCAGGCTAGGGCTTCCATTCATCTCCAACATCTTTTTAATACTTTGTCATTTAAAAAGGTCATTAGGGCCCGGCGCAGTGGCTCACGCCTGTAATCCCAGCACTTAGGGAAGCCAAGGCGGGCGTATCACGAGGTCAGGAGATCTAGACCATCCTGGCTAACAAGATGAAACTCCGTCTCTACTAAAAATATGAAAAAAAATTTGCCAGGCCTGGTGGCACGTGCCTGTAGTCCCAGCTGCTCTGGATGCTGAGGCAGAAGAATCGCTTGAACCTGGGAGACAAAGGTTGCAGTAAGTTGAGATTGCACCACTGCACTCCAGCCTGGGCAACAGAGCGAGACTCTGTCTCAAAAATAAATAAAATAAAATAAAAATGTCATTAGGATTGCTTTAAACCTCTAGCAAGTCCATTTGATCTTTCATGACCATACTGTTTTTCCTGTCAATTCTCTTCTCTTCAGCATTCTCACATGTACTGCAGTGGGAGTTTTTACCATGATCCTAATATCTGTTTCTGACCCTTGTTACTCCTGAGCGTTGCCCTCTGTTGTCTGTAGCCTGGTCTTCCTTTGCTTTTTCATCATTTCTTGTCAGGTATTTTCTGCATTAACGCGGGGGCTGCTAAGAATTCAGTTCTGTGCTACAACTGCTACCGAAATCCTGATTTACCTTGAATGGTTACTTTGCTGTTGAATGGTTTCTAAGCAAATTCGTCACTCATACTTCATGTTGCTCCTGGTATGTTTAGATGGAAGAGGTCATACTTTTTGAAAATTTATCCTTCAGTACTCCCTGTTTGAATCTTGTTTAGCAAGTAAAATTAAGTGGACCTGAGAGGAAGTAGAAGTTCTTTTAGATCCACTTACCTATTTAGAAAAACATGACCTCGCATATCTCTTAGTTGATGATCATTTGATTGTAATAGATAGTTGTTAGTATTTACTGAACATGTAGCATAATGTCAGGTACAGTGTTACATACTTTACCTGGATTATCTCATTTCTTCCTCATAATGGCCTTAAGAAGTAGGTACTATTATCTTCATTTCACGTGAGGCAGCTGAGACTCAGAAAGTTAAGTGACTTGCTGAAGGTCGCACAGATATCTGTTCAAGGTAACATTCTGGAGCATTCGTAAGAACATGTATAGTTTGATCCAGAGAACCCAGGCTTTTACTTGTTGCTGCATAATTGAAATAGTGTGCTTCAGGCATTGTAGGCATCTTGAACTTGTATTGGGAAGTGGGCACACATCAATGTGAAGGGCCATGATGTTTGGATAGTTTTCAAATCAGATCTACTAGCAACTAAGTCTCTATACTTAGCTACATAAATGTAGCATTCATCACATTATATGATTGAGCATTCACTCAGAATATTTCAATAGTACTTGAATTGCTATCAGCTAAATTTTCTATTCGCACTTATGCTAGGCATTTTTGTTAGCTAAACTCTCACTGGTAGTAGTAGCATAGATAGGGAGGGGAGAAATCTCCGTCCATATATCAGAGTATTAAGTCACACTACACCTGCTAGGGTGAGGATGGGGGGCATTTGTGCAATAGAACTGTGAGAAACGTGCTGAAAAATGAAATGTGTCACTATAAATAAATAAGTTAGATACTTGATTCTGTGGCTAAGAAGCAAAATAATAAAGATGCAAACTGAAAAAGAGGAAGCTCCAGCGCCATCTCTTGGAGCGAACACAGGGATCAGGCTTTGCCCCTTCAGTGTCTGTGCTTCCACTGGTAGCGCTTGGTAACGGGGCATTATAACATGGATGGGGATGTTGTGATGTGCTGTCTACTAAGTACCTATATTTCTAACCAAAGGTTTGACCTCTAACAGCTAGACATGGGTGAAATTGGATACCAAGCTTAATGGGTAATCTTGACAGTTTACAATGCCTTTCCAGGTGTATTATTTTATTTATTGCGATTCTGTGCGATAGGCAGGGAAATTATTATTCTCATTTAATAGGTGAAGAAATGGAGATTCTGAGAGGGTTAATTGACTTGCCCAGGGTCACAACGAGTAAGTGATAAAGCTGTGACTTTTGAAATACAATCTTTTATGTCCTAATCCAGGGGATTTTCTTGCTCTCCTATGTTCTTCATAATGTATGAGACAGTTTCATGTACAGGTGGCAGCTGTTTCATCAGACAACTGTTTCTGCAGCCTCTTTATTATTTTGTAGGATTTTGATGCCTCTCATCATTCTCTGTGTGACTGGAAGTCTGGGATATGAGGACTTTACATTTCCTGTCAAGGATGTCCTAAACCTATTTTCTCTGGAGCTGAATGGATAGAGAATGGCAAATTCTTATGCAGAGTCTTTGTTTGGAATTTTCCATCAAATGATTTTTAGTGGGGAGAGAGCTCTCTGTCTGAAAGGGAGAGAGAGGTTTAATTTTGGCTTTTAACAGAGCAGAGGACTCAGCACATGATTAAACTATGTTTTGGGCCTAGTAAAAGAAACAAAATTACTTGAATAAATAAAAAGCTCCTATTTCTGCCTTTGTGGAATTTAGGGACTGATTGGAGTCTGATGGATTGTCATTCTGGAGATTCTCTATCCCCACTGGTTTGTTAGTTCTCTGTGACCAAGGCACCTGCCTGTTTTCTTCATTGTTGTGCCCTCAGCTCTTAGAAGGCACTCACGTAATTGAGGGCTAAATAAAAGAATGTTGGCTTTATTTCTCTTGGATCAATATCCTGAATCATTAGGTTAGTATGGGAGGGTGCTTAAAGCAAGACTTTGGAGTCAGATGTAACTTGGCTCGGCTCCTGAATTTGGCTCTGATTATTACCTTACCTCTCTGAGTTTCAGTTTTCTTAACTGTAAAATTGATAGTTTACAATGACCACATGATATTCTGCATGTAAAGAACTTACCGTAGTATATTCATCTGATCTCATGCTGCTAATAGACATACCTGAGGGCAGACACAGTGGCTCACACCTATAATCCCAGCACTTTGGGAGGATGAGGTGGGTAGATCACCTGAGGCAGGAGTTTGAGACAAACCTGGTCAATATGGTGAAACCCCATCTCTACTAAAAATACAAAAAAAAAAAAAAAAAAAAAAAGCTGGACATGGTAGCATACACCTGTAATCCCAGCTACCCAGGAGGCTGAGGTGGGAGAATCACTTGAACCCAGGAGGTGGAGGTTGCACTGAGCTGAGACGGCGCCACTGCAGTTCAGCCTGAGTTACACAGTGAGACTCAGTCTCAAAAAAAGAAAAAAAAGATCATAAAGGACATATCCAAATATCTGAGATTGGGTAATTTATAAAGGAAAGAGGTTTAATAGACTCGCCATTCCATGTAGCTGGAGAGGCTTCACAATCATGGTGGAAGATAAAGGAAGAGCAAAGGAACACCTTTTTTTTTTTTTTTTTCTGAGATGGAGTCTTGCTCTGTTGCCCAGGCTGGAGTGCAGTGGTGTGATCTCGGCTCACTGCAACCTCCGCCTCCCAGGTTCAAACAATTCTCCTGCCTCAGCCTCCTGAGTAGCTGGGATTACAGGCGCCTGCCACCAAACCGACTAATTTTTGTATTTTTAGTAGGGATGGATTTCACCATGTTGGCCAGGCTGGTCTCGAACTCCTGACCTCGTGATCCACCTGTCTTGGTCTCCAAAGTGCTGGGATTACAGGTGTGAGCCACTGCGCCCAGCCCAAAGGGACTTACACGGGCATCTTACATCTTATAAGATCTTGTAGGATTTATTCACTACCGTGAGAAAAATATGGGGGAAACTGCCCCCATGATTTAATTATGTCCACCTGGCTCTGCCCTTGACACGTGGAGATTATTACAATTCAAGGTGAGATTTGGGTGCGGACACAGCCAAACCATATCACGCGGTGTTTAGCACATAGGATGTTTTAAATCAGTGCTGGCTGCTATCTCCATTCTCAGGATTTACTTGGACCTCCACACTTTTCATAGGATGGGCTGATAATCCTAAGGTTATGATATCTACTTCTATTTCATCTCTAAATCAGGATGTAATTCTTAAGATTTTATTACCTCTCTAACCCAGAACTCTTTATCTTATCACATCTCTTTGCACATTTGGGTGCCAATGCACTGGCTTTTCTCATATTCTTTGTTAGTTCGGGCCAAAGTCTTGGATATCATTTACCCACTTTCACATTAGTATCTACATTTGTCTTACCAAATTTTTGGAGAAAACATAGGTCTGATTCTGGGCTATGCAGATTAGAATAAGCAAAATGAGCTTTCTGGAAAACTTTTTTGTACCAGGGAAAAGACCGTTGCTTAATTGTTCCTACAACTATTTGTCATCTTTTATGTAAGTCTAGGCCAGGGTTTCCCACCCTCCGCACTGCTGACATTCTGGGCTGGATAATGCCTTATTCTGGGAGGCTGTCCTATGCATTGTAGGATGTTTAGCACTATCACTGGTCCCATCCACTAGACATCAGAAGCATTCTCCTACTCCCAGCAACCAAAAACATCTCCAGATTTGCCAAATGATCCCTGGGGGACACAATTACTTCTGGTTGAGAACCACTGGTGTAAACCTTAGTCTTTTGTTTCTCTGATGGATACTGCCCCCTTTCAGGTAACAATGGATTTTCTCATTTATTTATTCTTTCTTACTACCATTCATTCTCTTGGCTCCCTCCTTTTCCCTCTTGTACTGAGAACAACCATTTGCTCAGGTTGAAGTAATTACTAAAGTGCTCTCCGTGAGTGCAAAGATCTAGAATAAAAGCTATTTTAGAAGTACTCAATGATTTTAAAAGTCTCAAGGGCCATAACAATCCTCAGAAAGTCAAAATAGTAAGTATTTTTGCTCTTCTTTAGTTTGTTGAGGGAATGATTAGATGTTGTCAAAAATTGTGAGGCAAGTGATACTTAAGACAAATGCCACCTTTACTTTTTCTTTACTTCCTCTTGTCTCGTGATGCCCCCTTTCTGAAACTTCAAATTTATCATTTAATCCTCTGTATAAACATTTTTCTTTTAGTCCTCATCTCGTGAGTCCCACATATATTGGATCTTAACTCATTATTAGGAGAAACTGGTGATCAATCTAATTTATTTAAAATTGGAAATAATTCCTAGGATTTGCTATATTGCTTCTCTTTGCATTTGTGTTTTGTTAAGACAAAACTTTGTAATTTAAAGAAATCAGTCTCATGGACTGTACTGAAGTGAAACAAATTTTCAGCAGATGGGCAAGATAGTTTTAGACATGAGTCTTCCTGTACCTCTTAAGTCATGTCTCCCAGACAACTACTTTCTCTATATAGTGATGACCAACATACATTTCAAGATTTTTGAAATAGAGGTTGCCCTACCTTTTTATCATCTTTTCAGTTCTGTGGCATTGTCTCCTGTTGGATATAACCCTCTCTTCTAAGGAAACTAATTTTCTTGTTGATGTGGTTTTTCCGTATGAAATGGTCTGTGAGAGAATAAGGAAGTTAAGCAAAGTGACAAGTTGTGCATTGATGCAAGTTGCTTGGAGATTGAACTAAGTTTCAAAGTTATGTGTGTAATTTATGTGAGAGGCTTTGGAGAGGGTATTAGTATAATTCTGGTTGTGGAAGACAGTTTATTGTGAAGATTGAAATAACTTTATAAGAGAAAAGACAGCTAGAAAAACATTTTATGAGGGAGCGATGAGGACATTATAAAGAGAAAGATTTGGGGAAAGATTAGAGAGGCTGTAGGAAAACATTGGAAGCCTGTCATTTAAGAAGAAAGCTATGTAGATTGATTTATAATCTGTAAAATGAGACTGTTGGCTCATTCCCTTTCAAGCTTAAGACTCTTAATATGTCATTCTTGAGAATACTTGTTTATATAACATCCAGAAAATAAAACCAAATTCTAAGATATTTGATCAATTATATGAAAATATTTTAAATGACAAATACACTTTTGAATCCAATTCAGATATTAGTAAGTCATAAATCTATGGACATAGAATATACTCAAGCATGAAAGAGGAGGAGATCATATGTCCATGTCTTTGTCTAAAGTAACTCTCATACTCTCTGTGGTTGTTTCTGTTACACAATGTTCACTGTAATGTGGTACAGAGAGAAGAGTCCTTCTATTCTTTTTAAATAGCACATGGTGCAACATTCTCAGCTTCTCAGGAGTTCAGGGGATCAATATACCTTTCAATATTTTGAGAGTTTGTATGGGATCATCTTTAGGAACATGTCAACAGAGCCAATACAGATGCAGTCAAAACAGTGTATGGGGACTATAATCACAAATAGAATGTTACACCCAAAAAATCCTTCTGCAATCCTTTATTAAGTGCCTACAATATGTGAGGCATTTTATTGTAGGCACTTAATAAAGGTTTGTTGACGAATTTTTTGTGTGTGTTACATTCTGCTTGTGATGATAATTCCTATACACTTGCTATGTGCTGGGGCTGTTAAGAAGGAAAAGAGGAAACAGACACCCGAGCGCAACAGCAGCCATTTCCAAATTATAGTTTTTCTCTGTTTGCAAAAGCATCTAGTGATTAGAATGGAGCCAATACACAATACTAGAGGCCCACAGGTTTGGAATACAAATGGCATGTGAGAGCCCTTTGCTATGGACATATCTCCACATGGGGTCAGCTGCAGAGGGAATTACTGGGTTTGGGCTAGTACTGGGAAGCAGACTTCCTCCAGCTTTAGAAATGGTACTTCCATATAGAGGAGTGACCCAGAAGGCCTCTGGATTCAGTTTTATTAGGAAAGATTTTTGGAATACTCTGCTCCATTTAAGTTTTTCTGGAAGATTGGCATTGGATTCTGGAAACATCTGGGGAGTGCAGAAAACCCCTCTGGGCGTGGTACAGTTCTTGGATCTTCTGTGTAGTTTGGGATTCCACACAAAACAGATTGAAATTCCAGGGCAGGCTCTGTTTTCATGGAGGGCTCTCCAACCTGCAACCTGCATGCTTTTGCTTTTGTGAGTTCTTCAGGTTGAACCTTACCCCCGTCAATCTTCTTTAGGGATGTTCTGGGGATTATAAATGGCTCAATGTTGGGAGACAGGTACAGGAAAGGAGGGCTGGGGTAGGCTGTTAAGGATGGTTTAATGAAATCCATTTTTATCCAGCTAAAATGCCTAGCTGATAAAGAGACTTAGTTCTACCTCTGGCTTGAATCTCCCTCTGTGACTTTGGGTGAGTCACATTTCCTGTCTGGGGCTCTGTTTCTCCATCCATAAATTGAGGGAATAGACTAGATAATTTCTAAAGTTCTAAGTCGATCAAAGTTGATCTAAGTTTCTAAGTTAATCAAAGCAGAAATGGTTCCTAATTGTATCTCTTCTTGCTATTTCTAAGTTCCTTTTAAAAAAAGAATAAAGCCATCTCATAAGACCCCAATTAACTGAATTTTGCTTATAAAATTATGTCTTTGCACTGAAGAGGGTAGCCTTTCAAGGACGAAAATGAATACTCACAATCCTTCTTGCAAATGAGATACCCTAATTAGTCCTACTGCAAAGAACAAGATGGATTTTTTTTTTTTTTTCAGTTTACCTACAGCATTGTAGGAAAATGGCGATGATAAAATGGGAGAGAATGGATTGATTATTGCTGCTAGAGCCCACAAAGAAATAGGGCCTTGGAGTTGCTGGATGCCATTGATTGCTATCTAATCATTCTTACAACAACTTTAGGTAAATGCAACCAAGAAGAGATATGCTCCCAAGTTAGAGTTATAATGGGTAACTTCCAGCAAATATTATTTCTGTGTAGAAATGAAAAAGTAAACATGAGGGATGATATCCATTTTCAGCAAATGCAAGACTGGTATAAAAGTAAAACATTATAATGTCCAGAAAGATGATTATGCATAAATGGCACAACCTGACTGAATTTGTCATTAGTCACAGTGTTCAATTCATACCTACCTCTTTTACAGGAAAAATAAAAGATAAGTACACATTGCTGCTAGCATGAAAGAAGCAATCTAACTCTAAAGACAGAGCTGAAATCTTTTTCTTGCATTACCTTCAAATCTGTCAGTGATGTAAATTATTATTGCAGAAGTTCTATTATTGTGGCAGTATTATAAGCAGGAAGAATATAGCAGTATTTTCAGATCCCAGGTGGAACATATATGGCTGGCATTTATATCCCAGCTTATGATTTATAAAGCAAGAACAAAATCATGAAGGGAATATAAGTGTGCCCCACCTAATCTGTCATTTTGTTGCGTTACATCCGATTTTGTAACTTCTTTCAGCAAAGTTTTTTTTCCCTTCTTTCTTATTTAGACAAATGAATGCAATGCTATCATTTTTAGAAAGACAAGACCAGAGTTTATTGTACTTAGAGATGGTCATGAATGGTCTATTTATATTAAGTATGAGAGTTTCCAGAACAGCAATTGAAAATGTTTTAAAATTCCAGATTAGAAATGTGGGATTTTCCTTTTGGGCTAAATGCTCTTTTAAAAGTTATAATTATATGACTCAAAGGAATGAATTAAAATTAGAAGATTTGCATTTATTCTCCTCTCTTCATGGCAGTATAAACTTTATGTGTTAGGGTTTTGATTCTTCTTTTCCTCTTCTTTACTTGCAATTAGAATTCTGAACATTTATTGGTATTTAAAATGGTAGTTATCCCTGACTTAATGTAGTTGATTCCATTCCTGAGAGACACATCTTTGATCCCCTGATCAAACTCCGTTTTACTTCTACCTCATTATACTACTCAAGTAAAATTAACCTTGGTATGACTTCCACTTTCCTCAGACTGCTAACCTGGAAACAGGGATGTTTAAACCGGAATCTAGCACATGGTCATCACGAGGTAATCCTTCTCCAATATTCTTAACTGGAAACATCTGGAACATGATTAATAGTTTGGAAAATAGGTTATGTTAGTAAAAGGTAATGATAATTGAAAATTATTTTTTATGTAGATAAATGTGATTTTAAATACAAAATGTAAGTTCATGAGAGGCAGTTGGAAAAAGGGTAATTACATGTTATTCATTCTTTTGAATATTAAAGAAGATAATACATAATAGCAGGAGAAATTTGTGTTAGGAATAATGATCCAGGTTTGTAGACGTTGCCCAGAGAGAAGGTAAATTCTGTAGTACAAAAGAAAAAAGATAAATAGTTAAATGTCTATGAAGTGTCAGGATTTTCAGCCCTGAACAAAATTGTCCCCATGTTTGTTAAAAGCTTTTTTTTTTTCACTGACCAATGAAGTGGTAAATATATATTTATATTCTTAATGTTTGTATTACTCGTATCCATTATTCTGCGAAGGTGTAATGAGCTACAGGTTTTCTTGGAAGCAAATTTGGGATACATAGAATTGGTGGTTTTAGAATGCAGATTCCAGTAATCAGGGACTATTCTGGGTTCTGAGTTTGTGGAAGTATTCTGGCAAGAAGCAAACTACAATAAGCTGTTTATAACTACAAGGAGTCACCAGCGTCATGAGACATGAAAAAAATGTGATGAGGGATGCATAATTTGATGTAGAAGAGTTGCAGGCAAAGAGATCCCATTTTAAAACATCTTATTGGAAAATGTGAATTGTTTGCCATCAGACTTCCAATGCTGAAAATACGGCCCAAATCAGGGGCTCACATTAAAACATACAGAACAGGAGCAATACGTTGGATACAGTTTTCATATATTTTTGAAAAAGTATTAAGAAATAAAGTGAAAGTATTTCTTGATTCAGTGGTATTTTTCTGTTTGTTTCTTAGGACTGTATTTTATGCTGCATTCTCTCACTTCATAAGTATCCCCTTTCTTCCTCTATGCTTTTGTCTGGGATTGAAATAAAATAAAACATTTAGGGCTATCCAAGGCTGTCAGGTCCATAATGAAATCTGGCTTTATTTATGTGTGCTTAGAGGGTTCAGAGCAGTCGGAGCTGCTAACTGTGGTGTTAAACATTGGTTGACACGCTCCTCCCTTAAATCCTTTGAAAAGAGCTGATTTTTTATATTGATGCAAAAGAGTCCTCAGAGGATAGTGAAGGTGGAATGTGGTCTGCTCATACATGAGATTATCTTATTATATAACCTGTGCAATTGTTAGAGGAAGAATCATTTGTGGGGTAAAGTAATATGGATCTCTTTCCTGTAGTGTGAAGAACAGGTGTTCTACGGCCTAGGAAACTCAGAGGAAACTTCAATCAGGCCTATAGATTTCAGTAATAAAAATGTATGACCAGTGTTCAACATAAATGGGTCATAGTATGACAATCAGATCTGGATTGTGTATCTTAGTTTTTATATCTAACACACAGTATTTTAATTTAA
The DNA here is from genome assembly GCF_008728515.1 of Papio anubis. Lineage (NCBI taxonomy): Eukaryota > Metazoa > Chordata > Mammalia > Primates > Cercopithecidae > Papio > Papio anubis. Next base: position 71,742,697 of record NC_044984.1, read on the forward strand.
ATAACTGGGAAATTTAGTATTTTTTTAATATCCCAGGTATACATAATCATTAGGGTAAGTTTTTAAAATGGGGAATTGTGACCTAAAATAATTTTTTTTTCATGGAGAATGGGTGCCTTGGTATGAAGTAATCATAGCTTTATGTTTGCACCAGGATGTTATTGGTAATTGTGAGGAAGGTGGTTTGGGTACCTCACCCTTAGCAAGAGCAATATTTAAACTGGAAGAACAAGTGAAGTCTAAAAGGAATGTTAAGGTCCGGGAAACTATAGGGTCGTTATAGAGATGTGGTATTCAAATTAGCAAGACCTTCAGCATAGGCATCACCTAGGAGCTTGTTGGAAATGTGGAATCTGAGGCAGTGCCATGGACCTGCTGAATGTACAGTTTAGCCAGCTCATGAGGTTGTTGGTGTGCACGTTAACATTTGAGGAATGCTGGTCAAGAGTCTCAAATGGAATGGAGCCAGTAATTGAAATTGAAAAATAGAGTACAAAGAGTGAGGGATCATGAGCCTGGGTTGCTGAAATAAATCAAAGGGTTCGGGATCAAAGGAAGGTATGAGTTTTGGTTTGTTTTAATGATGGGAGGGTGGGGTAAGAAAATGGATGGCTGGTATCTTGAGTAATGGCCATAGTTAGAACCACCATTGATGCTTTGAGTTTTATGAAGTGTGCATGGGATTACCTCGTTTATGATTATGGGTGGAACAGACACTGGGTACTGTAGTATCTGGCAGCTATTAAACATTGAAATAGATCACAAACTTGGAAGCCTGGTAAGGTGGAAGACTTGAGCTGAGTCAAGTTTGGGGAAGTGATTGTTGTTGTCTGAGGGTGAATCAGTCTCCTGGGGTTGCAGAACCAATCAAACCTTTCTCTAAGATAAGAGGCATTGTATTGATGGGATAATTATAGAGGGCTTAGCTGTATTCATTTCTGAAGTCAGGTGAGTATTGCATGCGAGTGTTCTCTCCAGATGGCAGTGACAGATTATGTGGGCAGGCCCAAAGATGGAAACACTAGTAAAAAGAATGAGATTTTGCTAAGTTGAGATTTGAGGAGCAATTAGACTCACGTTCCGTTGGAAATCACTGGGAAGCCCAATCATCTCACAACTGAAGAAATGTCAGTAATCATTTTTTAATTTCTAAAATTTAAATTAATTTTTTTACTAACACTAAATATTTTAACTTTAATTTTTATTGATTTTACTTATTTTCCTTTATAAAATGGAAATACATTCACAAAAAGTCAAAAGAATATAGAACAATGATTAAAATCAATCTACAGTATGTAATATACACATATTTAGTAGGTTGTAGTGTTTTATATATACCCTTTCCCCAACTTCATTCCCCTTTCCTCCCAATTGGTAACCGTACTTATGACTTAGCATGTTGTGTTCCATATCTTAGGAGGAAAAAATAATTTTTTAGTCATGATAACATCTGAAATTTTGGAAGAGAAGAAAATTTGTTTTAGTAACAACAAATCTTTTGAATAAAAATTGTATAGGGCTTTTAAAGACTATACTAAGGACCAAAAGACAAGATCTTTCTTTGAACTTACTAGCGCTGTAGGCAGGAAATGGGCTGCAATGTATTTTAGTCCCTGCCAATTATGTCAGTGAGATCAGAGGTATATATAAAATATATTTTTAGTGGTTACCAGCACTTAAGCTGTGGCAATCCTCATCCTACACTCTTGTGGCTTAGCTTGGCAGGTCTGAGATGGGACATAAGCCACAAAGTGCTATGGGTCTTAGGACATAATGAAGTCATGCATTACGGTAAAAGGTGGGGAGGGGTAGGAAACCCCAACATTTTCCAATAGCCAAGCTCTTTGCACATGGATGCTGCACATACATTTTATTATTTCTGTATTTATAGCTACTTAAACTATGTAAATATTGCCTTAATTTCTTTACCTGTAAACTTACAGGACTAAGTGACTTGCCTTTATTTATGCCACGGGGCTATTCAATGCTATCTAGAATACCCTTCAAAGCAAATATCCATGGCTCCTCTCCATACATAGTAGCTGTTAAATGATAGAACTCTTTGTTCTTGGGTATCTTGTTAGGCGCTATTGGGGCTCAGAAACAGACACTCTAAACTATGGTGCATTGACATGCTGAACTGAAGAAGCCTCAAGGTCTTTTTGATTCCCCATTCCCATCTCTCAATCTTCTGTTCCCCCTGCGCCCCGCCCCCAAAACAGGATGAAGTTGTTCCTTGAAGTTTCCTTATCTGCCTAAAGACTGGACCTGCCAAAAAGAAAACAATTACTGCTGGTCCCTTCCCTAAGTTTTCAATAACTGAACTCACATGACAGGAGGAAACACTGAAGTCAATAAACACACCTGGATAGACTTGTCACAAACCATTGTCGGTTCTGTGGGCCCAAGAGACTTTGTCCCAGGCCTTTGTATGTTCTTCAAGCCCATTGGCTTCCCCTAAAAATCATTTACTATGCTCCTAAAATCATCCAGACTTCCTCATCTCCCTTTTCCCCTAAGAAGGGTATATAACCTGTACCCCAATGCATAGTGGGGTAATCACTCTGTTATCTTCCCTCATGCACATCAATAAATTTATATGCTTTTTTCTTTTAATCTGCCTTTATGAGTTGATTTTTTTTTTTCCAGCAAACCCTCAGAGAGAGAAGGGAGGACTTCCTACAGTACCCATGACCCTACAGTATCCCTGGTTAGAACTTCTTGACATTTTATCTTGGCTGCTGAATTCATTTGGTTAACCGGAGTGTGGTGAGTCTGGGGTGAGAGTTAGATGTGATTAAGTGAGGAGGCAGTGTGAGTAGACTCCAGCTAGACTTGGGAGGACAGCACCTATACTAGCCTTTTGTGACCAGTCAGGTGATGGCTCCACTTCCCTGACCCTCACTCCTTGTGATGCCATCGTATGCAGGGCATGGGACATGACAGCAGGAGCTCCTGGACTGTGAACAACCAGGATGACTAGAAGCCCTTTGGTTTAAGTTCACACTTCAAATTGGAAATCACCACCAGAGTGTAACTATCCCTAGTAAAAGGGTGCTTTGTTGAAATAAGTTAACTTTGCTTGTATTTTAATTACCTATAAGTGTTAGAATGAGGTCATATGTGATAATATAAAAATGAATGGAACAGTTCATTTTTTTGTTGCTTCCATTGTGTTTTGCATTCAGAACCAGAATCATGCCATATTAAAAAATCTTAATTTGAATTTTTAAGAAAAATGGCCGCTTTTGATCCTTTTTAAAATGTGAATGTACATTGGTCTTTCCCAAGGGATAGTTTGGTTGGTCTGGAAAAACATCTTTCCATTTGAGATATTTTCCTCTCATATGTTTCTTATTATTTTAGCTTCATTTGACCCAGTGATATGTACTTTGCAAATTTATGGATTATTCCTTTTGATTTGGGGCACGTACTCCTAGGCTTAAATCAATCTCAACTGTGCACATTTATTATGGGTTCAGGAAGGGGAGCTGGAAAACCATCTTCTGAGTAATCAGAATTTTCTTTTCTCTTTTCTTTTTCTTTCTTTCTTTTAAAGCCACTAAAGCATTTCCTGAACGATCTCCACTAAGATCGAATTGTTTTTTCTCTGATGGTCATATATAATTGAAAAGTAATACAGTTAATATTTAAAGGGACATTGTTAATATTCATCTGGAAATCTTTTTCTAGGAAAAACAAGCATTATGATTTGCTGTTTGAGTAGCTATCATAGGATTACACTGCACAGCAAATAATACATATATATAGATATATATAGTGTTAAAAATTCAGAATACATTTGTATAAATGCATAGTAGATGTCCAATTATTTCACATTAATACCTCTGGTCATTTTTGTTGTTCATGCCAAGTCACAATGTTTGAATCAGTTGCTCACAGAAAGGGACTTTTTATGAGAATGAGAGGTAGCCTTTTGTCTTTTGTAAGTGAATTCATGGAAGGCATTTTACAAATGGATTTTCTGCAGCAAGACTTTATCCCACACGTTGTTGAAACTTTCATTAGGCAGGTCTTATCAAATTTCCACTTAGCGTATTTCCCCCTCCATTTAAACACCAGGACATGAAGATAATTTAAATGGCCCGGGAAATTTACATATAGCTATTCATAGGATCAAAATACTTTCTTTTAAACTGTTAATTTGGATTCTAATAAAAATTATGTGGTAAAAGACAGTAATTGTTAGTACGACAATGCAGAGTAACGGTACTTATAAGAAGAACAATTTCATTGTGGATTTAGTTTTTAGGCGGGGTAGTATTTAAGGTTCTATTTTTTTTAAAGGCCCTGACACTAGTTCTTAATTCATTTATGTTTGTGCCTAAAAGCTCTAGGTGTAATACACAGCAAGCCTTATGGAAAACTTCACCTTATGTAAATACAAAGAGCCTGTGTGCACATGCGCACGCGCATATATTTTTGGGAGTGGGAGGATAGGATCTTTGCTCCTGAAGATACTCTGTAAATATATTTTGTTTTCATATGTTTCCCTTTCCCTTTGTCTGCAGCCAGTTGGATTCTCCTCTGCACCAGCACCCTAAGTGACAGCCCCTGGCAGTAATGAGGCTGCACACTCTGCTATAATTGAACCCTGTCAGCGCTGCCCATTAAGGCCGTGGTGTGTATGCCAGCTCATTAATCCAAAGCCCATTTCTTCTCCTCTCTCATTTCCCTTTTATACCATGGCACTGTTTCAAGTCCTGATCCCCTCATTGTGCTTATGGAGGTTCAGGAATAGAGAGTAATTGGTGGTGTTGCACCCGTCTTGAGGAATAACCCTTTTAATAAAGACATGTTCACATCTGCAAACTAAGGCCATTGTGTCATGATTGCGTATTGTTTGGACTTCTAGGAGAGTCTATTTGCAGTAGTCTAGATAGTCTATTTGCAGAATTTCTCTTTGTGCATTCAGATCCAGCATCTCAAACTCTCACAATTCCATGATGTAAAGGTACATATTTGTGATTAAAGACACACATGCATTTATACATATGTAATTTGCTTTTATAATAAAATTAATGATGTATTTTGACTCTCACTGTGAGTGAGAGTTAATTATCTCCCATGTACCAGCATAAAATACAGTGGGCTTCTGTATAATCATACTCTTGGTTAGTCAAAATTTCAGAGAAAAACTTTCCTACTTTCTTCAGCTATTTTAAAGTGTTATGATATTAACATAAAAATCATAGCATTTTTTAAAAAACAGACTTTTGCTTTGTCACAGAAGCTGGAGTGCAGTGGGGCAATCTCGGCTCACTACAACCTCCACCTCCCCGATTCAAGCGATTCTCCTGCCCCAGCTTCCCGAGTAGCTGGGATTACAAGCAAGTGCCACCATGCCTGGCTAATTTTTGTATTTTTAGTAGAGACAGGGTTTCTCTATGTTGGCCAGGCTGGTCTCAAACTCCTGATCTCAGGTGATCCACTTGCCTCAGCCTCATAAAGTGTTGGGATTACAAGGGTGAGCCACCACGCGTGGCTAAAAATAATAGCTGATTAATACCAGCATGCCTTTATCTTGTCTATTTTTCTGTATGTAAATAATGAATTCAAATTTTATAATTGTTTTCATTGTCGTATTTTGCATATGCAGTCCTTTTGGATGTTCAAATTCTGTGACAGTAAAAGTAAAGATAACTTAATTATCACTTACATGCTAAAACCTTTCTAACACTATTATGTGTAACTTTGCTTAGAGCCTTTCTTTCATTTCCTCTTGCTGGAGAAACCATTTTTTTACACTCAAAAAATGTAATTAAATGAAATCCCTCTTTGGATAATTTTGAATCTGTAATCTAATTGAAGCTTATCTTTTAATGTGCCTTCTAAGTAGGAGTCAAAGAAAATATACTTTGGGCCTTAGTAGAGAAGGCAATTCAAGGCAAAGTATCATTAAATTGAAATGCAGATGTGAGAAAATGGTCCAGCCTATAGATGGAGAATGTGGGAAGGAGTGTTAAAGGGATGGATAGGAGGAGGTATTGACAAAATTGATCAAAGATTCAGGTGAAACCTCTAGAAATTAACAGCTCTAAATTGAGTCAAAGTTATTTAACATTATCACTGGTAAGTTGCAAATCTTGTATAGTTTTGAGGTAGGAACATGTAAAAAAAAAACACACACAAATGAATGGAAATTCTTGATATTTGGTACTTAAATTATTAGTATGATATTATTATTTTAGACAGTCTAACTAGGGTCTAGGAATCCTAGGATTCAGTTTCTATAACAGTAAATCACTATCTATAAAGTAAAATCAAGAAAAACAACAATAAAAATAAACAGAAAAAAACAAGTACTTTGTAACTTTTTGAGTGTGGATTGTGTTTTATTCATTGTTATACACATGTTTGGTTCAATGTGGTGTTTAGTTGCAATCAACATATAGTAGTTTTCAAGCAACATTTAGTACAAAGAATGAACATCCTGTGTGAACAGAGATAACTTGTCACTTCTGGTCTGTACAGAACCTGTAGTTCTCAGACTAGTGCTTGGTACAGAGGAAGTGCTCAGTAAGTATTTATTGACTTCATTAATTCAGCTTGGAATGTGGAGGAAAAGATTGCTGTTAAAACAAGGGTTCTTAACCTAACTTCTTTATGCTATTTAGTATGGTGGAAAGCAAAAAGGAAACTGTAGTAGAATAACAAAGTAAAACATGTTTTTATTATCAAGAAAAGTGCATCTAGGTTGAAGCTCAAACCTCCAAAGTAAGACTTTAAACTCTACTCAACAGACGGGAATTTAGTCTCTTTCCTTATAATCACTGTCAGCATTTTGGATTTAAACTCTTCACATTTTTCTCATAAGAACTTGTTTCATTAAATGTCAGGGAAGATTTTTAAAAATTTCATAATGATGTAAGAGCCAAATCTCTATTAAAGGCAACACGACATATATTCGTTTCTTTTTAAATTTTTTTTTAGAAAAATAAAGTTAAGAAAAGACTCATTAAAGTTATACAATGAGTGTGAGCTGTATGGAATTTGGCACAGTTTTTATGACAAACATAACAATTTATATCTCACTTCCAGATTATGGGATCAGAGATAGTTAAGTTTTTTTTTTTCCATTTCTGTCTATGTTGGTGGTGGGGAAGGGGAGGGGAATTTGAAGGAAAATGAAAACATGGATAGCTGTCCTAAATAAATAAGTCAAGGAACAAGAGTGCTTAAAGTATTTTTTGTTTGTTTAAACTCGAAAAATTGATTGAGGTAGGTATAGGTATCAAAGTGGGCCCCACCCTCTAATTTCATTGATTTTGTTGTTATTAGCAATTTGACTCTTGATTATAACCATGTGGCTGTGAATTTTTATTAAGATAGAGAAGCAATCCAACAGTTTTTTATGAAAGCCCAATTATAGTGAAAGGAAAATAAACATGTTACATGTTTTTAAAAATGCTTGAAGAATTTGTAATCATGGACGTTTTATACACCATTTAAATGAAAACTCAATATTTGAATCTGGTGGTGATTTAAGTATTTATGTAAAAGAGGATGTTATCAGATTATTTTCCTGCCATTCTTATTCCTCTATAATTTTCCCCAAATTTTTGATATTGGCCACTTTTATACCTCCTGCAGATGTCAACAATACAAGGGTCCTCATGGAAGTGGGTATTTCAGAGATTGAGCCGCTGGAAACTCTTGGCAGTGTTCTCATGAGGGCTGATGCATTCTGTTATGGGTAGAGGCCATGGCTCTTACAGAAAAGATTATTAGGCTTAAAAAAAATCAACAAAAACAAAAAACCCTGCCAACTGCCCCCTTTTCCTGCCTTCATTTGGGCTCAAGCAGGATAATACCACCAACCTCTAGCTGAATGCCATTTCCTAAACTTACCACTTTTCTCTTAGACCCTTTAAGACCTTGGTGGTCTCCAAATCAGCTAACAGTGGTATCCTTAACAAGTGTGGCCTGCGTTCTTGGGACTGTTAGAAAGATCTGATAAATCAGAAGTAACTGTTTGCTAGTAGCTTAGTTGGGGTGGAAGTTGAGAGAGAAGCTAATGCTACTGTTGCTAGGAGATGACTTACATGAGGTATGGTAGAGACCACGAAACAAACATATGAATAGATGGAAATTTGTGTATCATGCTCTAAAGAGCTTCTTATCCATTGACATGAATTAGCTCAACATCTATTACATACATTTATGATTTAAAATGTTGATGATCCTTTTTCTTCTGAACTTTCTAGATGCTTGCATTCTTTTGTTTACAGTGTTAAGACTGAGGTTGCCCGTTAACTTCATATGACATGACTGTTTTAAAAATTTATCTGCATTCTAATTTTAAAATTTTCTTGAGAATGTCTTCTAATATTCTGTGCTGAGAATATTACCCACATGTGGTCATGTGGACTCCCTCCATCTCAGAAAATACTACCCTTTACTCCTAAGCACCTGACCTCTACTCCTTCAAACGTTATGTAGAACCAGACTCCATGTGAGATAAATGCATAATGTTTCACTGTATTGCTACCTTAATACTCTCACTGGCACAACAAATTTTAAAACCCACATTTTACCCAATATAATCCTTTCCTCCACTCAAGTTTTTCACACTGTATGAGCTCTGGGATTTTCCACCTTCTGTGTGCTTAAGGGCACATCTTTGTTTTATAGTAGTCTTATATGTTGGTTTCCTGAAAGAAAGGTTAGGTTTTTAAGTCTTTTGTAGAGGTTGTCACTGCCATGTTGTTCTTTGATGGATGCCGTTTGTTGAGGTTGAGGTAGAAGGTGATAAAAGTGGAATTCTTGAGTCATAGTTGCTGAGTTTCAGTTATAGCTTTTTTTTGAAAAATAGTTTGGAAATTCATAACAAAGACTCTGAAATTTACATGGCCTTTCAGGAATATTACCTAAAACCAAACAACAAACAAAAAGGAAAAACAAAAAGTTATTAGGGATATGCACGAATATTTGACCAAAGGAGTATTTCTTTCCAGACAAAAGGAAATATAAGAGAGGAGAAGGAGTATATTACTTAAGTTTTTAATAGTAGAACATTTCTTAAATTTTATGTTTGTAAGCGACTCTGTAGTCATTTATAATGAATCCGTGTATTTTTATTTATTACCCAGAACCTTACCAAACATTCATTATGGAGTATGGTTTCATGTTTATTGAAAAAAAATAAGTGTCTTTTATATGTAGCAAGGTACAAATGGATTTAAAGGTAACCTGTGAGGATTATGAGTATTTTTGTTTTTGTCTTTGTATTTTGTGTCTTTTCTAATCTTTCTACAACAAATACATGCTCAATTCATATTACAGTGTTGATGTTCATATAAGAGCCCTGCATATTTATCAAAACATGTCTTGTTGAAGACTTACTATCTGCCAAGTACTGTCCTAGGTCCTAAGCATGTACAGTATTGGTGAAATAACATCCTATGTTCTAGTAAACTTCATAACTATAGTGAACTTGCTGCAGCTATTATCAGTCATATCCTAAAGCACCAGGAAAAACAAACAAGACTGTTACTTTTATTGACCTAGCAAAATGAACATGAATATTTTAATATTAATTTAGCAACATTAACACAATTTATTTATTGGGCCAAAGATGTTCCTGCTGCCAGGAAATGCTATATACTGTTTTCTCTTGGATATACAAAGGCACATGATCATATTGAAGGCTCTGACAAGTACTACTGTAAATAAGCCAATTTAATTTTGTTTCATCTAGTGTTTTTAAAATGTTTACATCAGGAAGTTTTTATATTTCCTGATATGACATACTCTGGTATTCTATGAACCCTCTTTGACTACGATTGTCTACACTCTAGAGCAGTGCTTCTGAAACTACTGTGGTCAAAGATTAAATTTTAAAATTCTAATCATAACAGGCCACTAGTGATGACTAATAGCAACTTGTACCACGTAAGTCTGACAACATTCACACTGGCCTGTATCCTGTTCAACATGTGTCCAGTGGTCATGTAGTTGGGTGTCGTAACAATGTTAACATACTCTAATCGTTTCTAAATGTTTACCCTGTTTCTTCCATTCTTACCTCTCTCCCTTTGGACCAGCACTGGCTGGTGTAGCTACTTTGAATAGGACAAGTCCAGAGTCTCACTTACTCACAGTGAGGTCTGCAGACCAGCTTCATCAGGATCACCTGAGAACTTATTAGAAATGAGGTACCTCAGACCTTCCCGAGACATGTGGAATTACGAATCTTTATTTTAGCAAGATCCCATGTGACATCTGTGCACACAAAATTTTGGTAAACATGAATCCAGAACCATGCTGTCCAGTAGAAGTAGAATGCAAGCCACATATGTAATTTTAAATTTTTTTGTAGACATGTAAAAGTGGAACTAATTTTAAGGTTATTTGGTTTAACTCTATATATAATTTCAACATATCAATATAAAATAATCATAAGACATTTTGCATTTTTTAAGATTGTGAAATTTAATGTTTTTATACTTACAACAGATCTCATTTCTCATTGGCTACATTTCAAGAATTTAGCAGCTGCATGTAGTCATTGGCCATTACATTGTACCCCTCAGAACCTAGAATGTTATCTGGCACATAGCATGTGCTTAGCAAATATTTATAGAATTAAAGTAGTTGAGGAAGAGCATTTACTGAAGGCAAGCTATGTATAAGCTACATTGCCTGTTTAAAACTTGAAGGTGTTTGGGTGGAAAAACATTTAAAACTAGGTCTCTGACTCCTTGGTCCATTTTCTTTTTACTTCTTTACTGCTATTTATTTATTTTTTAATTTATTTTGTGAATCTCTTCAAGTGCATTCTCTTTAAAATCCAGTTTCCTAAATACTCATATATCTGCCTCAAATCCTTTCAGGAAAAAGTTCAACTGTAAGTAGATAAATAATCAAGACTGAGATTCTGTTTTTTTTTTTTTTTCTCATCTTCTCCTCTACTAATTTCCTGACCATTTTTCCCTTTTATTCATTTCATTATTTAAATCTACTTCTAGGAAATTGCTTAGGTATGTATTAAGACATCCTAAAAATTCTTTTTTAATGAGAGAAGGATTAGAACATTGAAATTTGATTGAAATTTGATGAGAGAAGGACTAGAAGATTGAGAGCAATTGGTCAAAAACAAATTTCAAATTATAGCATTTATCTATGTAATATGGGACCTTAAAATAACTATTGATTCCTGGTGTCCAGGAGATCTAGAACCTTGCAGTCCTTGGACAACAGAACAATCACAAGATGCTGAGGTAACTCTGTACCTACCAGTTTCATTATCATAGGTTGGGGAGGGTAGGGGTTGAGGTCTCTTGGCACAGGAGTGCAAAGGGCAGGTGCTGAGGAGTCATTTGCCCCCAAGTATGGTGACTAGATTTTTTGAAAGAAGAAAACATAAAATTTTTTCTCGTACTGTCTCCTAACTTTGTCTCTACTGTTTCTACTCCCATTTTTAAGGCTAACGAAATCAGAATATTGGTTCTAGGTACCTTATACATAGAAATACTTTTTTTTTTTTTGAGTTGGAGTCTTGCTCAGTCCCCTAGGCTGGAGTGTAGTGGTGTGATCTTGGCTCACTGCAACTTCCACCTCCCAGGATCAAGTGATTCTCGTGCCTCAGTCTCCTGAGTAGCAGGGATTATAGGTGCTGCCTGGCTAATTTTCATATTTTTAGTAGAAAAGGGGTTTTACCATGTTGGCCAGGCTGGTCTCGAACTCCTGGCCTCAAGTAATTCACCTGCCTCAGCCTCCCAAAGTGCTGGTATTACAAGCATGAACCACCCCTTCCTGAACCTAAATAGAAATTCTGAAACTACTATTGTTTCTTAGTCATCTACTGCTTGACTCGTTCAGTGAAACCTCCCAACATAGCTGGTGGGGCAAGTTCCAGAATTTTAATTAAGAACTCATTTAATTATGTTAACTCGTATGGGAACTAGTTAACTGAGAAGAACATGAATGTAGGAACTGGACACCTCAGCTCTTAATCTTGTTTTATCCTTAACTCAACTTTTCCAAACCTCAGTTTCTCGTCTGTTAAAATGAGGATAACAGGAAAGTCCTAGGATTATATTGAGAGGAGTAAATAAAACAATATGTTTTAAGATGTTTACATGGAGTTTGGGACCACAGATATTAGTTATCCACCCTTTTCCCTGAGTGATAAGGGTGTGGAGAAATAGGAATCTCACATGCCAGTGCTTGGTAGAAGCATTAATCAGAACAAGCTTTATGGAAGACAATTTGGCACAGCAGTACTACCATTTGTATACTTGTGCAGCCAAAGGATAAATTCCTAAGAAATAGGAACAAGGGTGCTCAGAGAAAATTATTTCATAAAATCCAAAACTGCAGACAACCTATATGCTCATAAATTAGGAGCTGATTAAATTATAGTAAATCCATATAATGAAATGTGTAGACATTACAAAGGATGACATAGATATCCTTGGGAAGATGTCCAAGACCCATTAAGTGGGGAAAAAATGCAGGATGCTCTTCTTTGTACAATGTATAAAAGAATATGCAATAAATTATTAAATGGATGAACCTGAGAAGTAGAAATGAGATCTGAGAGAACTTTCATTTTTTTCTCCTTCTCTTAGTCTGAAATTTTTATTATGAGCAGATATTGCTTTTCCAAAGCATTTATGTCAATATTTATGATAGGGAATGTATTGCCTTGTGGCTCAGTTCTCTAATTCTGGGATACAAAAACCAATTTGGTGGAAAGGGCTCAATATCTTATAGTGTGGTAGTTTTGGAGTTTTGCCAGGCACATAGTATAAAGTCAATTTAAAAGCCTGTGTATTCTGAATTTGATTCAGTGTGTCACTTTGGTCTAGAATTGATTGTTCTGGCACTTTCATATTGCACAATCTAGTGTTCTATGTTAGGATTCATAACAAGTTAGTTTACTATTTTGCAAGGATTCAAATGGTTAGAGTATATATGAAAAATGCAGCCTTAAAAAAGTCATATTGATTCAGTTTCTCCGCATCCCCCAATATAATATAAATTGTTATATTGTAGATTAAGTCTGACTTAATCTTCTTGAGGGAGGTCAGTTTGTTATTCATTTTTTTGCACTGCATAAAAGAACACGAAAGATAAAATAAATTCAAATTGATTTATTATAGGAGGGGCATATTCCGAATGAGCTTAGCTAAGTACATACTAAAACAAAAGTAGCTTATAAAAAATGTGATAATGTAAGGATTTTTTTCTAATCCTGATTAGATTTTAAATTGTCCCTTCAGTAGTTTGCATAATTATAAGGCACTGCTATAGAATGAGTAACAATAGAAAATAACTCATTAATGCCCGTTTCTCTTTGGCATGGTTCCAGGGCATGCAGCTTGATGTTTGCAGAGCAGACAGTCTAGCATTTCCCAGTCTGATATGGAACATCAAAGATTGCTTGGATTTGTCTGTATTCAGACATTCCTCATTTTGTCTGAAGTGGTAATATCCTGAAGAGCCAATAGTTGCATGGAATTTAAAGTATTTTGGCACTTCTTATTATTTTCAACTGTAGTTTATATTAGAGAAGTAGATTGAGATTTCTTGGCTTTTAAGCAAAATGAGTTATTACAAAATCTAGTTTTTGAGCCCAAGGTTATAAGGTAATTGCAATGCTGGTGACTAAACTGGATTGCTTTTTTAGAACTAGGTTTTAAATACCTACCACTTATAAGCCATAGTGTTTGATTATCACTAGTGCATTTTTAGTGTGGTGCCTAGACATTAGATATGAATCCCTAATTAATGAATAATGAGATGTTGAATCTAGAGTACTAGAATTTTATTCTTCATTGTAATATTTTCCAAACCAGGTTGTGCTCAGCCATAGCGCATCAGAAATAGCTGTATATATACACAGTTGATGACTTCCAAATACAAAGTAAGCAGTTCCTATCTTTTTTTTTTTTTTTTTTTTTGAGATGGAGTCTCGCTCTGTCAGCGAGGTTGGAGTGCTGTCGCCGGATCTCGGCTCACTGCAAGCTCAGCCTCTCGGGTTCACGCCATTCTCCTGCCTTAGCCTCCCGAGGAGCTGGGACTACAGGCACCCGCCACCATACCCGGCTAATTTTTCATATTTTTAGTAGAAACAGGGTTTCACCGTGTTAGCCAGGATGGTCTCGATCTCCTGACCTCGTGATCCGCCCGCCTCAGCCTCCCAAAGTGCTGGGATCACAGGCGTGAGCCACCACGCCCAGCCAAGTAGTTCCTATCTTAATATGGTTAAACTATTGATAGGACCTATGGGTTTACACTGATCAGACCCCTTGATCAAAGGAACTGTTTTGATATATAAACATGAATACAATGTGGACCCTAAAATACATATTCTTCTTGGAACAGATACTGTAGAACAAATCCACTCATCTCCTAGTACATTCAATGTGAAGATATGGAGTAAATACTAAAACAGTCTTAACCAGTTTGCCATGTAATAAATAATTCTTCACTGTTATTTCTTATGGATAAATGTTTAATAACTAGTTTATGTTAAAAATGGTTTATGTTAAAAAAAATTTTTTTTCCTATCACATGAGGAATTTTGGGCAATCAACAAGGATTGCATGGTTTGATATTAGATTTTAATAAAATAAAATGATGTATCATGTGTACATACATAGTACCTTCACACAATATTATTAAAATTTATTTTGTTAATATGTTGGTATGGTATTAATATTAAATTGCTATATTTGAAATATACCAATATAATTTTCTATTAAGTATTATTAAATTGGTGTATTAGAAATTATAATTTAAAGATGCTAGGGCATGAATGTTAGTTGAAAATTTGTTTTATTGAATTACTGGAAGAATAAAATCTCTTTGGACAGTGAATAGTGAACTTAGATATTTGTACAATGTATCTTTGAGAAAAGAAGAAAACCGCCCTCTACATTTTTCACCCACATGTGTGCTTTCTCCATGGCTTCTGACCCTTTCCTGGCCACCATGGTTTGAGCTCTGTTTATATAAACAGATATAAAGCATGTGCAGATGTACTGTTTGTAAATGTTTCCTAGGCCTGCCATAACAAAGTGCATACAGGTAGGTGGCTTAAGACAACAGAAAGCTATTGTATCACAGTCCTGGATTCTGGGTTCTAAGCCATAACTAGCAGAGCCCCTAGTTACTGGTGTCATCCCTAAGATTGGAGATCACCATTTCTGAGGTATGACGAGTGATGCCCATGTGGGCCATACACAAATACATGGAAAGGTAACAAATTCAGGAAGTATTTTTCTTTATAAGCTTTTTTATTTCTGAATTTTAGACTCACCTTTTTTGCCTGGATACATGGACTCATCATCTGTAGTACATATTGCTGGCTCCTGAATGGCTTTAGCCCTTAGTTCCTCCTGTGAGGAATTTCACTGTGTGCATTAAAGTGAAAGGAACACAATTGATATGAAGTCGTATCTCTGTAAAACGCGTATGAACAGTTTTAGTTGCAAATATGTAATTGAATTACTTTCATGTCCATATTCAGGTTGGCTTAACACAAGCTAATCTTGTCCTAGAACTTCAGAAAGAGACAATTCTACCAGCCTTCTGCATGGCTATATTTTCTGAAATGTCCATTGCAATATGTAAAAAGAAAAATAATTATTGTACGTAAAATTTCCCAATGAGAGTATCGGTATAGTATATTCAATTAAAGTGTCATGAGATCGTCTCTGTAGAGATTTTTCATTTCAGAGTAATGCTCATTAGACATGGATCTATTTTTCCTTTGATTATCATTTTGAGTCTAGATTTTATCCAAAGGATACGGATTTGCTGAATGAAACTCAAAATTTAACTTATAAAACAATACATAGATGATTCCATTATGAAAGAGCCATTAAAGAAAATAACTTATTGGCTGGGTGCAGTGGCTCACACCTATAATCCCAACACTTTGGGAGGTTTAGGTAGGAGGATCACTTCAGGTCAGGAGATGGAGATCAGCCTGGGCAGCATAGTGAGATCCCTTCTCTATAAAACATTTTAAAAAGTTAGTCAGATGTGGTGGCCTGCACTTGTAGTCCCAGCTACTTGGGTGGCTGAGGCAGGAGGATTGCTTAAGTCCAGGAGTTTGAGGCTGCAGTGAGCTTTAATTGTGCCACTGTACTACAGCCTGGGAGACAGAGCAAGACCTTGTTTCAGAAAAAAAAAATAACTTACTGCTAGCCCATTTCATTGTATTAAGCCAGCATATAAAAACAGATATAAAGCGTGTGCAGATGTACTATTTGTAAATGTTTCCTAGACCTGCCATAACAAAGCGCGTACAACTAGGCGGCTTAAGACAACAGAAACCTATTGTATCACAGTCCTGGAGGCTGGAAGTCTGAAATCTGGGTATTGGCAGAGTCATGTTCTCTCTGGCAGGTGAGAATCCTTCCTTGCCTTGTTTAGCTGCTGGTGTTTGCTGCAATTCTTGGTTCTTTAGTGTCAATCACATGACCATCTTCTCTCACTGTGTCTTTGCATCACTGTCCCTCTGTGTCTATCTGTGTCCAGATTTCCTATTTATAAGCAAATTAGAGTACACCCTAGTGACCTCATTTTAACATTATTTACAAATAAAAAGTCACCTTTTGAGGTACTGGCACTTAGGAGGATACCATTCAGCACACAATACTTCTGATGTTGGGAATATAGAAGATACTTACTCAGTTAGTACACATTTACTGAACATCTCCTAGATCTACAGAATGCACAATTGAGGAAGACATAGGCGGGGTGTGGTGGCTCATGCCTATAATCCCAGCACTTTGGGAGGCCAAGGCGGGTGGATCACCTGAGGTCAGGAGTTCAAGACCAGCCTGGCCAATATGGTGAAACCTCCTGTGTACTAAAAATACAAAAATTAGCTAGGCATGGTGGCGGGCGCCTATAGTCCCAGCTACTCAGAAGGCTGATGTGGGAGAATCACTTGAACCTGGGATGCAGAGTTGCAGTGAGCTGAGATCACGCCACTGCACTCTAGCCTGGTGACAGAATGAGACTCCATCTCCAAAAAAAAAAAAAAAAAAAGTGAGGAAGTTGTAATCCTCCCCAGCAAGGAGCTGGAATTCAAGCTATGGGAGACAATAAGCCAGCTAGTTACAAACAAACCTCTGAATAATCTCTATTATTATTCATAATCTATTCAGTTATTTAAATAATAGAGAGATCTCACGGATTAAAGCAGCAGCAGTTGGGGAAGTGTGTGTTTTAGGGACACCTAGGCTATAGGCTGTAATCTTATGAGAGACATATGAGAAAAGGCTTCTGTGGCTACTAAATATGCAAAATGGTAGGTTAGATGGATAAACGGGGTTCTTTACTGAAAGTCTTCTCAGAGCCTTGAATATGCTATTGTGCTTTGTGAATATAGAGCTGGTGACTACAGTGTTTCCCACACATACTTGACCACATGATTCTTCTTAATGGATCATTTCAAGTAATTATGTTCCTAGGAAAACACTGGAAACTAGTGTTGAACCATGTGATCTTATTTCAAAAACCACCATAGAGCTAGCGTAATGTAATGGTTGCTAAGATAATTCATCACACTGAGGATGGGACCAAAGGTTTTCAGAAATTTATAGACCTCTTATGTAGATATAGCCAATCCTTCTCAAGACTGTGTGTTTCTTTCATAATGGTTGCAAAAAAATACTGATCAGTGGATTGAATTCTGTGTTTCATTCAGCAAATTTAGTGACTTACTTTGGAATCTGGTTAAAAGCAAGTGACCTGTTCTTAAAGCAAAGTAGAATGTTTGCTTCACTTCTATGAATGCAATATTCATTGCCATGTTTGAGACAATAAGCATCGAATAGCCAATGTCAAACTCTGCCTGAAATGCCCTTGGGAAGTTTTATACCCCATCCTGCTGTGGTTAGAAAGTGTGGTACACAGAATTTATTCTGGGCCTTGAAAGCATGTACATCCTGCACACTTTTGAGACACTACCACATTAGTGATTATGTATCAACTTGAGGAAACTTGAAGCTGTGCATCAAATTCTCCTAGGAAAATCTTACAGTGAATAAATCACTTGTGTTAGTGATTTACAGTTTGAATGATATCTGAAAGCCTCTTCACTATGAGAATACTGGAAAATGCGGTGGTGGAGTGGTGGTCCTAATAGCATTAGGAGCCACAGATAAGCCAAGAGATACTCATGTGAATAGCCCGGCCCCACCTGACTCTGATGGGTTGACGGGACTGGGGAAGTTCCAGATCCTGCAAAGAAGAGTAGTTTATTTCTTTATTTTTGAGACAGAGTCTCACTGTGGTGTCCACGCTAGAGTGCAGTAGCACCATCATGACTCACTCTAACCTTGAGTTCCTGGGCTCAAGCAGTCATCCCACTTCAGCCTTCTGAGTAGCTAGGACTATAGGCATGTGCCGCTGCACCTGGCTAATTTTTTATTTTTTGTAAATGTCAGATCTTGCTGTGTTGCACAGACTGGTCTCAAATTCCTGGTCTCAAGCAATCCTCCTGCTTCGACCTACCAAATTATTGGAATTATGGGCATGGGCCTAACCTACTCCATGCCCAGCCTAGGAGTAGTTTTATTATGGTTATTCGTTCTACCTTTTGGAAACCCAATTAGAGTAATGAAGTTATAGCTAATCTGAGGCCTTGTAGAAACTCTCAAATCTGTTTACTGTCTCAAAATAGGGGAATGAAAGTCAAATTTTTCTGCAGCTTTCCAGTGACAGACTGTCCTGAGAATCACTATATTTCCTTGCATATATGTTTTTAATTATTGGGCCCCCTCCTAATTCCTTTACCTGTCGCGTTCCATACTCAACAAATAGAGCTTAGTGATGCCCCTCCACCTCAATGGTTCCATGAAAGAGGAGATGGCACATGTTCTCTCTAACCATGGGTCAAATCACCGTGCAAGACTAAACATTAGTTCTTTTCACTTCTAAGTCTCAGAATAATGTTTTTTCTAAGCTTCCAGACTCAAATATCTCATTAAATGTCTGTTTTGAGTTTGGGGAATATTATTGCTATAAAACAAGGAAAGGGGATCCACTGTCATTGATATTTGCTTTGCAGTTGACACCATTAATACCCAATACATTCTGTGTGTCTGCCACAGTGCTTGCTGAATGAAAATGTTCCTAATGTATAGGCTCTTAGGAAAAGCTAATGGGACTCTGTGGAGCCAGAAGACAGTTTGAAAAGTTACTAAGTTTTTCAGAAATTGAAAGCCACAGCTCTAGACAGTGGTTCTCAGTTGCCTTTTGGGGGCCTCCATTGAGTCATCCAGACTGTGGTATGATTTGTTTGCAGAGTACATCTGTAGGGTTTGATGAGCTCCTCTGTTCTGCCTCAGTAATGGCTCAATTTCAAAAATGAACATAGAGACTCCTGTATTTCTTAAAGGTTTTACATTCTTTTCAGATTAACGGCTATACAGAATAGCTGTTATTCCATTATTGTCATTGATTATAACCTTACTTGGGGTTACTCTCTGTTAAGAGAGAAAGCCCACCACTTTATATTCAAAAGCCTATTAGGAACAAGCAGTGTTGGGCAGTAGGGTGGATTTCAGGGATGGATGCAAACTTGCCTCTGCAGTGGTGAGCCCATGTTCTCTTCCAATCCAGTAAGCTCAGCCAACAGATGTTCTTAATATTTGGCTGGTAAAAGGAAATGCAGTTTATCATTTAAAAACTGCACATCGTTGACCAGTGTTCAAGCAATAGTGTCTGGGCGGAACATTTTTTTTTTTTTTTTTAACAGACTGCAGGCATTTCCTGATATTTTGAAAGTGAGAAAGAAGGCAGATTTGAGAGTATTTTAAGGAATATTATCATGGTATATGCTCAGTTTCTCGGAGGAACAACCTTGTAGTTAAGTCAGTCCCAAGCATGAATCCACAAGACACTGTTGTTTTTATTGAGATCACATGCAAAAGCTTTTGTTTACTTAAGTTATCCTTGTTTAATTGGAGCAGCTGTGAAACGTATTTGGTTCACTCATCCAAGCTGGGAGCAAACTTTTCATTAGAAAATTTCATTGAGGACTAGAATTGCTGCTTTTCTCCTGAATCAAGGCTTCCGATTTGAAATATAAATAATTAAATGGTGACTTTCAAAGCTGCAGATTTTGTTTTATAGATGTAACTTGTCACCCAAGGCAGTTGTCATCAGACAGCTGAATGTTTCTTTGGGCGACTAATTAAGGTGCTTATTGCAAACAACTTGGTGTGTCTTCGGCCCAAACCAGAATGTCTTAAAGCATTCCAAGATCACTTTCCTGGGGGGAGAGAGATATTCTAAGTCATACCAAATTGGGATGTAGCACTTTTGTTTGGTTGAGCTAAAACCATTTATATGTGTAGAAACTTTTACCAGAAAGAATGTGTCCTAATGTAACCTTTAAATGTATTCAGCAAAGAAAAAAGGGGGAGCTGATCATATTACATTTAAATGATTTGTTTTCACCTCTGGGTCATGAGTTCTTTGAGGACAGGGATGCCTGTTATCAGCTGGTAATGGCTCATGTAGTTCAGCTTGAATAGCGTTCTCAGCAATTTTGAGTGGCTTTTTCAATAACCATGAAGTGAAGTTTTACATATGATTTATTACAACTTTAAAACTTTAGTTACAGATTTATGGGATATGAGTATAATTTGGCTGTATGCCTGTCACAATCTTGTGAAGAAGGAAAGACATGTTTTCCTGTTTTTTTTTTTTTTCTTTTTATAAGAGGAAAGAAGGAGAAACAGAAAGAGTACATGATATTATCAAAGCTGCCACTAAGATTACTTATAAAAGGAGGAATCTAAGATTCTGACTGCTATCAGACACTTTGTCAAAAAAAATAAACTTAAATTGCCTTTAAGTCTTTGGAATTACCTGTGAATTATGGGAAGAAATGAATTCTGATAGGCTTGTCAATTTTAAACCTCCTAAAATTTAGACGAGTGGAATGATGCCAAATTAGAATTTTATAAATAATGTTCTAATTTTAATATATTGACTTTTAATTATATTTGAAGTTCATTATTTTGCTATTTCTGACTGCTTCTACTTATGAAATATTTGGATAACAATTCTACTTGCCTTGAAGAATTGGAGTAGATTAGGTATAATGCATGTGGAAACAGCTGGAGAAATATAAAACATGTCAACATTTCTTATTTCTGAGTAGTGGACACAGTGATGTCACATGTATTAGCCTCCGTATGTTGTTTGGATTTAAACATTTTCTTTTACAGCTGAAAAACAAAATGTATCGTAATATAAAGCATTATTATGTTAATTTTACTTGGGTATATTGTACATGCATTAAAACTCACTCACTATGTGTATATAATGGAACGATTTTGAAAAAATGTGTAGAGTTGTGCCACAAACACTACAATTCAGTTTTGGAAAATTTCTACCAACCCCTGAATTTCTCCAGGCATTTTGGTAGTAAGCCTCAGTCTGAGCAATCACTGATAGGCGGTCTTGCATATTCTGGATACTTCATATGAATGTAATCACATAACGTGTTGTCTTTTGTTTCTAGATTCTTTTACTTAACGTAATTTTTTTTTATTATTATTCAGAATATTTTATTAATCAGTTTTAACTTAATTTGGGGTGACAACACAGCACAAATATTGTTTGGATTATTAAAGAAAATGACCCATGCTCACTTGTAAAAGATAAAGAACATGTGCATTTAAGTTGAATGTAGCTTTGTCTGTTAATGGAATCAAAGGGTGGAAGCAACATACTGTTTTTCAGTGAGAAAAAAATAGACTAAAACAGGCAAGATTAGAGAAGGCTTTAAAAGGTATGGAACAAATATATATAAATCCATATGTATATGTATATGTATATGTATATGTATATGTATATGTATCCCTTTCTCTTTTTCTTACTCATTTCATAAGATTCTGAACTCCTCGGTTAATGGTGGAAAATCCTTTGTGAATGTTGACCTTAATTTATTTTTCCCTCCAAAGACATAGCCCTTTCCATCCTAAACCAGCTTTTCTTTTATTTATTTATTTATTTATTTATTTATTTATTTATTTATTTATTATTATTATACTTTAAGTTGTAGGGTACATGTGCATAACGTGCAGGTTTGTTACATATGTATACTCATGCCATGTTGGTGTGCTGCACCCATCAACTCGTCATTTACATCAGGTATAACTCCCAATGCAATCCCTCCCCCCTCCCCCCTTCCCATGTTAGGCCCCGGTGTGTGATGTTCCCCTTCCTGAGTCACTTGGACTCAGGAACGTAATGTTTTTGAAGTTCATCCACACTGCGGCACCTGTCACTAGTCCATTCCATTTTATTGCTGTATATTCCATTGTGTGGACAAGCCACATTTAACTGTTTATGGACATTTGGATTCTTTCCATTGTTTGGCTATTATGAATAATACTGCTACGACTATTAGTATACAAGTCTTTTGTGAACACTTGTTATAATTTCTCTTAGATTTCTAGAAGTGGAATTGCTGGGTCTTACATCATGTTTATGTATAATTTTTAATACACGGCCAATTTGTTACCCAAGGTAGCTATGCCAATTTTCACCAGAAATGTATGTGATCTGGTTTCTCCACATCCTCACCAGCATTTGATATTGTCTTTTTATTTTAATCATTTTAGTGAATGTGTAATGGTGTCTCCTTGTGGTTCTACTTCACATTCCCTAATGCAACATGATTTCAAGGGCTTATTGGTATTCTTACTGCTTCTTTGGTAAAATATCTATTAAATTATTTTCCATTTTTAAAATTTATTTTTCTACTTATTATTTAGTTGTAAGAGTTTTGTGTATTCCAGATATAAGTCCTTCATCAGATATGATTTACAAAGTATTTTCTTGCTGTCTGTGGTTTGTCTTTTTATTTTCTAATTGGAATGTTTTGAATTGAAAAGTTTTTTAGCTTCAAGTCCAATTTATCAATTTTTAAATTTCATAATTTGTGATTTTTGGTGTCAAAGCATTATTAAGTGTTTTTATTACTATATTTGTTTAGTTCATTCCTACTAACTTCTGTTGTGACAACTGAAAAATGAAACTTAATAAAGTGAGATATGAAAGATGTTCTGGGAGAAACTTTCTTTCTAGAAAATATTAAGAGAAAGAAGCCCAAACTGAGAGTTCAAGTGAATGACTGTGAACTCTGCTATCGCCTGGGATCAGGGGGCACCTGGGAACATGGTGGTGCCTTAGCACCATGCAGGTTTCTTATAATGACTAAGTCTTTGTATTTACATTGACTTACCTGAGAAAAATGATAAAAGTTTTGTGGGGGAAAGAAAGTCCACCACATGAAGTCACTCGAGTTAACTCATTAACACTCTTATGTTCTATCTAGGTCAAATACATACGAGGTTACTTTTATACAAAGCAAAATACTGAGCTTACCACCTTGCACAGGTCATTTGGTTAGAATGTATTGGCAAGAAGTTTGTGTTTTAAAAATCATCAAGCTTTGTATTGTTTGCATAGATATTAAAGAAGAAATATATTAAAGATATTTGAAGCTTTTCTTTTCGAAAGTAAGGTATTCTATGATTTGATTTAACTTCATCTCCTTGTGTCTTACACAAGACTGTAGATTTTTTTTTTTTTCTGTTAACAAGCACCCTGGTATTAATCCCAGCATTGACTTATGTCATGCTAGAGAGGTCAGGAAGGAGGGCACTACAGAGAAGAGAAAATATATCCTCTCATTGCATCTTCTCCCTTATCCTTTCTATGCCCATGTCACAACTAGTCTGACTCCTTGGTCTTTGGGTGAGAGCTTTTAGCTAACTTTGATTTGATTTCTAGCTCTTCTAGTTACTAGCTGAATGACTTTGGACAGGCTATTCAGTCTTCTTAAGCCTGTAATTTTATTGTCGGCAAAATGTGATAGTGATACCTATCAGCACTGGGTTGTTTCAGGAAGGAGAGAAAATATATATAAATTGCCTAACATCGTGCTTAGCATATGGTAGGTGTTTTATAGGGGATTTCTGCTGTTACTATTATTGTTAATGTTATTTTCTAGATTCTTTATCATCCATAGAATTCTTACATGTAGAAATATGAAGAGGAAGAATAATCACATTGTAGCTGGAACAAACAGGTTAAGCATGACAATGAAACTTTAATTTGCAAAAAGGTTTATTTTTTCCTAATGACAAGATAATTCATGCCTTTTCTTGTAATATATATTTCTCTTATCAGAATAGAAACTGAAAAGTTTAGTTGGAGACAAAAAGACCCTAGTATGAACGTGGCCTATAAATTGAGCAATTTGAATCTTCTGTAAAAGCTGTAAGGTATTCTGAGGTCTACAGAATTCCCATATTTGTGTTATTTTTTTTCTACCGAAGTGCTCTCAAAACTTCCACAGTGAGAAGAAGCAAGACTCAGATGTTTGCTTTTTTGGAAATATCACTTCATTTCTGACATTGAACATGTCACATTTTAAAGCCTAAACATGAAATTTTATCTCTATTTATTATCAAAAGGCATTAAGATCTTGTAGATTTAACATAAAATCTAGTTAAAATCATATTGTAATAGTCAAAGTTCAAACATCATTAGGTATCCTAGACATGAAGTGAACACTTTCTCTTGATATCTATGTATCATTCATTATTAAAGCCAGTAATTTAATAACAGCTGCTTAAAGGATTGGTTTTTCTGTGTCTTTCAGATTAATTTTACTGTAAGTATAGAAAACTGTAAGATAAAATGACTGTGTGTTCTCATGCTTAAAATTCTTAATTTCTCTCCAACATTTATTTTCCCCTTATAATTACACATCTAAATTTCTGAGCTCAAGTACAGATTCATCCACGCTAATAGAAATAGGAATCTCCCCTCTAGTTGAACTGCTGCCTCATATTAAATATTATAAGGCATTTAATTAGTTCTTATGTCTGCCATTTAAAATGCTGCAAAGATGTCTTGACAACTAAGCCACTTTATGTGGTTAAAAATTCCCAATTTGTATGAATTTAATGCATAGGCAGTCTTAAACTTAGTTAATGCAACACGTGTTCCTCCCAAGCAGGAGCAGGCCTTGTACAGGTGCCACTCTACAGAAGGGTTGCAGGCGTTGCTTATCTGGTCTGCATACTTGAGGCACAGAATCTGAATAGTGATTTCTACTTGGCTCCGTCTCCACTTGGCTCAGGTGGCTTTCCTTAAGGATACCTAAAAAAGTTACCTTAATATTGAAAAGAATGGGGCCAACATATATTGACTAGCCACAATACACAATGGATGGGAGAATTGTGGTATTTTCTCTTATTGATAAAAATGACTAAAATTATTAAGCCTGTATTTGGTATGGAATGGTAAGGAGGTATGCTAGATTGCTTAAATGTAAAAACATGCTTAGAACATTAAAATGAAAATATAATGGGATTTTGATTTATATTCAGATCCTTTGTCTAAGAAACAGGTTATCCTCAGCCTCACTTGGGTTCATCTAGTCTTGATGCTTTTCTTTCCTTATTCACCTGCCTTGTGTTTCTCCCTGGCTCTCTTCCCTGTACCATATGATGTTTCATTCCAGGATGAGGTTTCCTAGATTTTCACTCTCTGATATGGTAGCCACTGGCCCTATGTGGCTACTTGAATTAGGTTAAAATTAAATAAAATAAAAAATTTAAATCCTCAGTTGCACTAGCCACATTTAAATTTCTCAACTGCCATGTGGAGCTAGTGTCTACCATATCAGACAGGGCAAAATAGAGCCTTTTCATCATCATCAGAATTTCTACTGGGCAATGCTTCTGTAGGCCAATTGTGTCTTTATGTTAGAGCTAAGACACCAACTGCAGAATATTTTTAGATTTTTACTTCCTGAAATTGATCAAATTTTAGACACTGGTCTTCATTAACTGCTGTTTTATTGTCTTACTTGCTGCTCTGTGTATTTACCTCACTGCTCTGTGGAATGGTGGAAATTAAGATTCTTCATTCTTCTCTATGCCCGATGTGCCATATAGCCTGGCCACGTCTCCCCGACTGGCCGGAAGAATCTAATCTTTGTTTATTCCGTGTATCCTCAAAAAGATTATCTTTCTATTGAAGAACATTTCTGATCTTTGATTTTTAAAATTAATATTCTTAATGTGCAACACTTCAGATAAAAGACCTAGGTGTCATATTGTATGTTTTTGCTCGTAAATGAGACAAAGAAGGAGAGGAATGGAATTTGCTATTGTAAGTGGATGATGGACAATTTTAAAAGCCTTCTCAGCAACAATTATAATAAATTAATATACACAAAACATGAATTGTATAACATGTCTGTTTCAACACCACCTGTTGGATGTCAACAGATCACCAATGATCCATTAAACATATTTTGATAATCACTACTTCAGAACATCAAATACCTCAGAAATAGCCCGATTTTTTTTAGATTAAAAATATTTTAACAAGGCCAGGCGCAGTGGCTCATGCCTGTAATCCTAGCACTTTGGGAGGCTGAGGTGAGTGGATCGCTTGAGCTCAGGAGTTCAAGACCAGCCTGGGAAACACAGTGAGACACTGTCTGTACAAAAAATTGAAAAGTTAGCCAGATATGGTGGTATGCACTGTGGCCTCAGCTACTCAGAAGGCTAGGCGGGAGGATGGCTGTAACCCAGGAGGCAGAAGTTGCAGTCAGCTGAGATTGCACCACTGCACTCCAGCCTGGGTGGTAGACCCAGATCTTGTCTCAAAAAAAAAACAAAAAAAAACAAACAAAAAAAAACAAAAACCTCTCTCTCTCTCTGTGGATAAAGATATATATTCATATTCTAATGGGTTATATAACTTCCTGCTATATTTGCAAGTAGAATTAATCTCTGGGCTGCTCATAGGATGTATGAAGCCATTCATATTGCATGTTTAATGTTAACTTTTGCCTCTCTGATATATTTATTTTTTTGATCTGAGCTAAAAAAAACTTTCTAGTTTCTACTGAACAATCCTATATATTTAATTTACTCCATTTGGTCAGTACTGTGTTGGTAAGCTTTCTTGACTCCTAAGAAAACACCAATGAGCTAAATATAACATGAAAATGAAACTGAGGACATCATACAATAAATAACATGGAAGACATAAAATGGCACCAGGAATGGCTGTGTTTTCTATTTGTTGCTGGGTAGTTGAGATTGAACTAGATCAATCTCAGTCTAGAATCACTGTTACTTTAACCATTAAGCTTTAATATGTGATGCTGCTATATGAAGTGTCCTTTCAGGAGGAGACGTTGTAGCAAGTTTTACACTATCAAGCAATTTACAGGCACATGGAAGAAAGAGATAACTTGATAATATTTGTAAGAGTAAGGTATTTTATTAAAAAGGCCGTTATGGAGCATACCATAATTCTATAAATTTGGATCTAAAAAAGGTGATATGGAAGAGTTAAAATAATTTCCTATGTTAAATTATTTCTGGCAAAGTGAGTCAACATTTTAGACAGATGAGTACAACCTTTGTCCTGAAAATGAGTATTAAAGAATTAACAGAATTGCATAAAAATGAGGTTTGTGGTTTATTGAGCAGTTAATACTCCTGTCTTGCTTTGGAAGCAGAGCCGTAAATTGCTTAGAATTTTTCCAGTGTATTGAAATATATTCTTCAGCAATATTCCCTAAATTTCTTTGTCATTTTGGAGGAAAATGTCAGTGTTTTCCTGGAAAGAAAACACTACTTGCATAGGGATGGTGCTTATTAAAATCATGTTCACAAGATTAAGTAGATAACCAGAAAGAAGAGAAGATTCCTCCAGCAAACTTTGTTCTCTGGGCTATGTACAGAAAGAATATAAACGAAAATCCCTTAAGCACCTAAAAGGTGTGCTTAAACCCAATTTATCGGCCTTTTCTTTCCCCAGATGTGGGTCTCCTAATAGTTCTAGATTTTTGCTATAAGCACTTTCAAGAAACCATGTCTTAAAACCCATTATACTTTTCCAAAAAAAAAAAAATGCTTTTGAAATGCATTGCATTTCTAAACAAGAGCAGATAATTGTAACAAGCAGAAAGGTATAAATAACATTGAGGTTCAGCTAAAAGTCACTATCATCCTCTAAAAGAATATTCTTCTAAGCCTGTATACTGAATAAAAATATTGCATCTCTTAGTTATATAGAGAGTTTTAATACATTATAACTTAAATATTCCATTCTCAAAATTTGACATGCTTAAAATAAATATGGTAGGTATGTTATGATATACATTTGATTATTAATACTTTCCTTGCCAGATGATTTAGAAGAATGTTTTCTTTAGGAATGATTTGAATTGCTCTTCTGAAATTTCTTTCAAAATCGAATATTCTCATGTACTTGTACATATTCACACTATTGGAATCTCAGAACAACGAAGTAAAG
The DNA here is from genome assembly GCF_008728515.1 of Papio anubis. Lineage (NCBI taxonomy): Eukaryota > Metazoa > Chordata > Mammalia > Primates > Cercopithecidae > Papio > Papio anubis. The sequence goes on from NC_044984.1 coordinate 71,771,062, forward strand.
ATGATTTAAGATTTAAGATGTTTTAGTCAATATATTTTTTATTGCGATTTATTTTTAAAAAGTCCTTTCAATCTAGCATAAGTAAAGAAATATTCGTTATAATGCAACCTCATAGACATTGAAGGCTTGAAAATGGAGTCTGTTTGTGCTGTGTGGTGCCTGGCCTTGCAGACTGGGAGCTGGTTGTCTGACAATATTTGGTATAAAGATTACCATTCACTTGTACAAACATGGCAGCACTTGAGCAGGGAAGGTAAGAAAATAAATAACTGTGGATGGTACTGGCATCTCAAAATGTAGCTACTATAGAGCAGGACCAAAATGCACATGCAGGTCTTTTGATTCCAAACCAAGGCCTCTTTCCACTATATGTATGGTAAAATTTAAGTGATTACTTAATAATTTTAGATAGTTGGAATGAGTTCATCTTAGAATTTTAAGTTTTGATTATCTTTTTAAAGCAAATATAGGACCTCAACATTTGAAGACTTTCAAGATTTTAAGTGTAAAAGTTTGAAAGTGGTTTATTTCTTCTTTGACTTTTTTCTCATAAATAACATAAATAAAACTTAAGAAACTGAAATTAAAAGGGCAGAGAAAAGAGTCAAGGAGTCATACTTCTTTGTCACAGTGATAGTGACTGTGGTTGCAGAGCAAGGGTATAAGTTAGAGACAATGGCAGGGCTATGCAATGAATATATACTTATTAACCTCCTTTGATGGTAGTACTCCTATATCAGTTTGCATGGGCTAGAGTATGCTGCAAGAGCCACCCCAAAGTCTTAGCAACTTGCAAAAATAAAAGTTTATTTCTCATTACCAGAACATTACTATTGTGATTCAGCTGCAACTATATTCCACATTTTCTTCAATTGATTCTCAGGCTGATAGGTAGTAGAATATTGTTGCTTTTGTGGCAGAAAGAAAAGAGACGATGTGCAATGCATTGGTTCTTAAGACCAGAAATAGCCTACATCACTTCTGACCACATTTCACTGGCCAAATAAAATCACATAGCTATAGCTCAGTTAAACTAGGTGAGATGTAAAATATTCCTGCAGGAAAGGGGCACCATAGACGGTGCTGTAGAATATGGGTGAACAGAAATCTAACCCCTCACAACCTCCTTCTAACCTCTTCACTTGTTTCCCAGAATCACCAGAGGGAAGGTGACCTGTATTTTTCTCTCACATTAATTAGTCAAAATGTATCTGTCACAGACACACACACAGAATCAACCCTCTGTAACTGTGGGTTTTGCATCCATGGATTGAACTAATAAAGGATCAAGATTTTAAGAAAAATCTGTATTGAACATGTACAAACTTGTTCTTGTCATTATTCCCTAAACAATGTGTAACAACTATTTATATAGCATTTACATTGTGTTAAGTATGACAAGCGACCTAGAGATGACTTAAAGGGTAAGAGAGGAGGATGCACATAGGTTGTATTCAAATACCATGCCATTATAAAGGATTTGAGTATCCTTAGACTTTGGTACCTGTGAAGAGCCCTGGAACAAATCCCCCATGGACACCAAGGGACAGCTGTGTGTATGTATATACATATATCATATGTACATATATACACACACACACATTTCACAGCTGTCTTTAATTGAATGGCAACTCTATATTAGTCATTATGCTAGATAGTTCATATATATTAGGCCTTGTAACAGACTGAGTTAGGTATTAGTAAACTTGTACAAGATGAGAAATTTAAGATCTAGAGCTTAAGCATGACTTCCAACCAAAGTTACATGGTACCAGCAGGAGGTACTACATCTACTAGGGAAGAACGGAGGCTCTAGAACCAGCGGCCTGTGTTTGAATCCAAGCCTTGCCACTTTCTAGCTATGCGGACTTGGTGATGTAACTCTCTCTTACTTTTCCTCTCAGTATAATGCAGGTAATAATCATGCCTATCTTATAGGGTTTTTGTAAGAGTTAATGCATATGAAGTGTTTAATCACTGGACCTGGTGCATATTAATCACTGAATATACAAGATGTTAGATATCAGTCAAACCCAAACATGTCAATTCTTTCCATCTGGTAGATCATACTGGTCTTGAGAAGTGAAATGGCAGTGACTTAGGCCTTAGTTGTATAGATGGAGCTGTGAGAGTTGAGAGGAAAATCTGCCCATGTCATATCACAGGAGATGATACTTACTTTCCTCCAAATGGAGGTGTAAAGTAATAAAAGTGGTATATGATATAGTATAACACTTTGAAAACATATGTTGCCACGGTGAAATAATGAAGAGGGAACAGTGAAAACTGCAAATGGAGGATTAAAACTCATGTCAACATAAGACACATCTGTCCAGATTGTGGTACAACCCTGATTAGCCTATTTATCATAAGAGAACCCTCATCTGCAAGCAATTACTGATTGTTAGTATGCTATTCCACCAAGGCACTTTGTTTCGTAATAAACTGACAAAGGGTATCTTAATCTAATCTTTTGTTTGGGAACTCTTTTTGAAATAAGACATAAACATAGTGGTTTTACCAGTGGTCAGCCTAGAGAACCTTGAGGAGTGTCTGTTCAAACTAGTAGTTGTAGTAGCTCACCTTTGTGGAGGACTTCATAGGTGCCGGGTTGATCAAATGTTTGTTGACTCATTTCATCTTCCCACCAGTCTTACAAGGTAGGTGCTACTAATACTGTCAGTTCACATATAGAGGAACCGAGATACATGATCATATTGTCCATGATCATGTGTCTGATATGTGATTGTGGCTGAAATAGATTAATATCAAGATTGTTCAGGCTCCAGAGTCCATGTTTAACCATTGTGTGAGTACATAAATTATTTTTAATCTTTCAAAAACCCTTATGGAAGTAACATTCACCATTATCATCGCTGCATAAACTATTTAAAATGTCCTTTTCTTTGGACTGAAATGACAACCAATTTTTTAAAAAATAAAGGTCTGAGAGGGGAATAACAAACTTGAGATCTTTGGTGGGGAACTGAGATAAAACTAATATTTAAAGCAGAACCTAGGAATTGAAACCCATATAGGCTGAATCCAGTTTATTGAGGTATTAGTTTACACCTAACATGGTTAAACAAAATAAAAACAAACAAATAAAAAAAACCCTTGAAATTTGGATATCTTTGGTCAAGTTGTGCAGTTGCTAGCCCATTTCAGTTTCTGTCTACCTTATTTCCTCCTCATTGAGTGTGTGGCACCTGGCTTAAAGAGAAGCTCCAAATTAGTTTCCTGAAGTCTTTGTCGCTGTTAGTATTTAATTCAAAATCTAGGATTTCTTTTGTCCTATTTTCTGTTTACTGCATTTTCTTCCAACAATATAGCTTTAAATACTCTGTATGCTATATGGTTCTTGAGGTTAGGAAGTTATATTCACCATCTCTTCTGCATTCAGTGTGATGAACCAACTATTATCATGACCAACTAATCCATTCAATAGTAGTTGATCTTGGGTTCTGTAAAAAGTTAGCCTACAAAAGGGTGTAAGGAAGTTCTGGCTAGGGCAATCAAGCAAGAGAAAGAAATAAAGGGTATTCAGTCAGGAAAAGAAGAAGTCAAATTGTCCTTGTTTGCAGATGACATGATTGTACATTTAGAAAACCCCAGCGTCTCAGCCCAAACTCTCCTTAAGCTGATAAGCAACTTCAGCAAAATCTCAGGATACAAAATCAATGTGCAAAAATCACAAGCATTCTTATATACCAGTAACAGACAGAGAGCCAAATCATGAATGAACTCCCATTCCCAATAGCTTCAAAGAGAATAAAATATCTAGGAATCCAACTTACAAGGGATGTGAAGGAACTCTTCAAGGAGAATCACAAACCACTGCTCAACGAAAGAAAAGAGGACACAAACAAATGGAAGAACATTCCATGCTCATGGATAGGAAGAATCAATATCGTAAAAATGGCCATACTGCTCAAGGTAATTTATAGATTCAATGCCATCCCCGTTAAGCTACCAGTGACTCTTCACAGAATTGGAAAAAACTGCTTTAAAGTTCACATGGAACCAAAGGCTGCATTGCCAAGACAATCCTAAATTAAGAAGAACAATTTTGGAGGCATAACGCTACCTGACTTCAAACTATACTACAAGGCTACAGTAACCAAAACAGCATGGGACTGGTACCAAAACAAGTGAACCAATGGAACAGAACAGAGCCCTCAGAAATAATACCACATATCTACAGCCATCTGATCTTTGTGAACCACAAGCAAAATAAGAAATGGAAAGGATTCCCTATTTAATAAATGGTGCTGGAAAACTGGCTACAACCATAAGTGAAAGCTGAAACTGGATCCTTTCCTTACCTCCTTATACGAAAATTAATTCAAGATGGATTAGAGACTTAAATATTGAATAAAACCATAAAACCCCTGAGAGAAAACCTAGGTAATACCATTCAGGACATAGGCATAGGCAAAGGACTTCATGTCTAAAACACCAAAAGCGAGTGGCAACAAAAAGCCAAAATTGACAAATGGGATCTAATTAAACTAAAGAGCATCTGCACAGCAAAGAAACTACCATCCAGAGTGAACAGGCAGCCACAGAATGGGAGAAAATTTTTTGCAATCTACTCATCTGACAAAGGCTAATATCCAAAACCTACAAAGAACTCAAACAAATTTACAAGATAAAAGCAACCCCCATCAAAAAAGTGGGCAAAGGATATGAACAGACACTTCTCAAAGAAGACATTCCTTACAGCCAACAGACACATGACAAAATGCTCATCATCGCATCAGAGAGTAAAATTGAGCTTCACAATGAGATACCATCTCACACCAGTTAGAATGGCAATCATTAAAAATCCAGGAAACAATAGGTGCTGGAGAGGATGTGGAGAAATAAAGACACTTTTACTGTTTGTGGGACTGTAAACTAGTTCAACCATTGTGGGGAAACAGTGTGGCGGATTCTTCAAAAGGATCTAGAACTAGAAATACCATTTGACCCAGCCATCCCATTACTGGGTATATACAAAAAGGATTATAAATCAGCTGCTGCTATAAAGACACGTAAGCACATTATGTTTATTGCAGCACTATTCACAATACTTAAAAGACTTGGAATCCTTAAATGTCCATCAGTGACAGACTGGATTAAGAAAATGTAAGCACATATACACCGTGGAATACTATGCAGCCATAAAGGATGAGTTCTACGGTCCTTTGTAGGGACATGAATGCGTGAAACCAGCATTCTCAGCCAACAACCGCAAGAACAGAAAACCAAACACCTCATGTTCTCACTCATAGGTGGGAATTGAACAATGAGATCACTTGGACACAGGAAGGGGAACATCACACATCTGGGCCTATTGTAGGGACAGGGAAGGGGAGAGGGATAGCATTAGGAGATACACCTAATGTAAATGACGAATTAATGGGTGCAGCACACCAACATGGCACATGTATACATATGTAACAAACCTGCACGTTGTGCACATGTACCCTAGAACTTAAAGTATATATAAAAAAAAAGAATTCTAACAGTTGAAGCTGGATAATGAATTCTTACATTCTTTCAAGGAAATGCTCCTGCTGGGCCTTGTTCATCACCAAAGTGGTTTAGTAGAATGTAAATACAGTCTTAAAATTCACTAAAACAAATAAGATTTTTATGTAAATATCAGGAAAAATTTTTTCATCACCAAACATTTTGAATATCAGTGCCCATTAAATGTATTAATACAATGAGTAGGTAAAACTATAGATGTTAACATGAAAAGTATGTTTCACTGCCATTAGTCTGATATATAAAGTAATTGTTGAAAAATTATTGATCATGCCATAAGATGATAGTGTCTTGTGGTACCATGTTTAAGCTTTGACTTTATTATAGAAATGTTACTAAATAGTTTTGTAGATGATGTATTTTCAGGAAAGGTGTTAGCGTAAATACTTAATGATTGTAGTTATAAAGAAACTTTGACCTAGAGCATGTTCTTATGTGATTCTTCAATTTAGTACATTTAGTGGCATACGGATGGCATTTAGGGTGCTGTTGAGAGGCGTAGGTGTGGAATTAAGGGCACAGACTCTGGACTCGTGTTGTCTGAGATTGACTCCTGGCTCGGCCACTGCCTTGATGTTAATCTCTGTACCTCAGTTTCTTCAACTGCAAAATGGGGATAACAGCATCTCTCCATATGTAGTTGTGGTGAATTTAAATGACTTAATCTATGGAACATGCTTAGAACAATGCCAGACTCTAACATATTAAGCAGGTCTAAGTGTGGGTCTTTATCACTAACATGATTCTCATTGACAACATCCTTGATTCTTCAATACCAGAAGAAAAAAATTTAAACAAAGCAGGTAGCCACGCAACTGAACATAACTTTATTTATGGTTTTCTTGGAGACAGTCTTGCTCTGTCGCCCAGGTAGGAGTAAAGTGGTGCGATCTCGGTTTGCTGCAACCTCTGCCTCCTGGGTTCAAGCAATTCTCGTGCTTCAGCCTCCGAAGTAGCTGAGACTACAGGCGCATACCACTAGACCCGGCCAAGTTTTTGTATTTTTAGTAGAGATGGGGTTTTGCCAGGTTGCCCAGGATGGTCTCAAACTCCTGAGCCCAGGCAATCAGCCTGCCTCAGACTCCCAAAATACAAAGAAAGTATGGCTACAGGCTTGAGCTACCACACCGGCCAATACTTTCTTTTCAAACTTTTCATATTAAAGAGTCTTTAGGGAAACAACCTCTGTACAGTGCTTGAGAAGGAGCTTGCATTTAGCCAGCCCCAGTTATTGATGAAGTTTGAGACTCTCCACATTGAGGTCAAGGTTTTTGACTGAGGGAGTGTTCCCATTCATCACATTCATACAGCATTCAACTATTGAAGTACTCTGTATGCTGTGGAAATGAATTGAGTCTTTTTACTTTTTTCTATCATAATTAGCTTTTTCAGAAGCAACATTTGATGGCAAAATACTCTCTGTTAAATGAATGAAGTATGAAGGCAAAGACTTTCACTGCAGGCGTATCCTGGACGATGGTACAATAATTGTTCGACACTGACGCAGAGTTGGTGTCATTACTAAGAGCTGAGGGTAGGTCTCAAAAGAGTTAACCATTATAAAATTTTTCAGGTGGTCCCTTTGTAATTGGTAAGCATTACCTCAAGTTTATAACAGGCCTGTGATGAATCAATACAGCTGGAGCTGGTGATTGCATTTTATTACTAAACTTTAGATTTTAGACAAGAACACTCTACCTCCTGAAGACTGACAATTGTCATTACACATTTCTGCAAACTCCCCAGCTTCCTGTGTCACTGTAATTGACCTTGGCCACAGGAATGCATTGAAGCTCACTATGAGAGGGATCTCTAAGTCTGTTTTTCTTTGGGCCTTGGCTTGTGTATTAAATGGGAGAAGTAAAACATTTCAGGCCAAAGTCAATTTGTTTCTCTCTTGCTCTCTATCTTTGTAGCAAAAATCTAAGAGGCCTGCATGGTAGAAAAAAATAGGAGCTCTATTTTTATCTCCAGCTCCTTGTAGGCTCCTTATAGAAACAAGGATACATGAAAAAGGAACTCATTAAAATTATATGTATTATGCTTTTCACTCTCCATCTGCACCGTTAGGTAGAGGAGTTGAGGAAAGCCAGCAATGCCATGAAAATAAGCACTATTAGTTCAAATCTTGCATTAATATATATTTATAATAAACCTAGAATGTTCACCTATTCATTCCTACAGTTGGATTGATGATAGGCTATGGATATTCTTTTCAAGTAAATTTTTTGATATTTTAATTGAGTTTGTGTGAGACCTTGTAAATTGTGGGTAGGTCAGTGTAAACTATGACAACTTTGCAATGCCTGCCCAAAATGGAAGTTAGAATTTTTAGAATAGTTACTGTTTGTGCTGCATTTATTTGCACATCATTACTTATAAAGTTATTCCTTAGTGACTTGTTTCTGGTCTTGTTTTTTCTTGCATCCAGCAAGATATTTGGAAGAAACTTGTTAGTGTCCTGTAGGACAAATAACAAATAACCTTTGACTACTATTTCATTCCTTAAAACATACAGCAGTACTGGGAATTTAAAAGGCATTCAGTAAATACTTGCTGATTAATCAATTATACCTTCCTACTTTTTAAAAATAAGGGAATAGGGATAAGTGTTGCCTAAAATCATATCCCAAAGAACTGATTATTTCCTTTTTTTAAAAAAAATTTACTTCAAGTTCTGGGATACATATGCTGAAAGTGCAGGTTTGTTACATAGGTATACAAGTGCCATGGAAGTTTGCTGTACCAGTCAACCTGTCATCTAGGTTTTAAGCCCTGCATGCATTAGGTATTTGTCCTAATGCTCTCCTTACCCTTTTTCCCCACCCCCCTGACAGGCCCTGGTGTGTGATGTTCCCGTCCTCGTGTCCACGTGTTCTTATTGTCAACTCCCACTTGTGAGTGAGAACATGCGGTGTTTCGTTTTCTGTTCCTGTGTTAGCTTACTGAGGATGATGGTTTCCAGCTTCATCCATGTCCCTGCAAAGGACATGAACTCATTCTTTTTTATGGCTGCATAGTATTCCATGGTGTATATATGTCACATTTTCTTTAACCAGTCTATCATTGATAAGCATTTGGGTTGGTTCCAAGTCTTTGCTATTGTGAACAGTGCTGCAATAAACATACATGTGCATGTGTCTTTATAGTAGAATGATTTATAATCCTTTGGGTATATACCCAGTAATGGGATGGCTGGGTCAAATGGTATTTCTGGTTCTAGATTCTTGAGGAATTGCCACACTGTCTTGCACAATGCTTGAACTAATTTACATTCCCATCAGCAGTGTAAAAGTGTTCCTATTTCTTCACATCTTCTCCAGCATCTGTTGATTCCTGACTTTTTTTTTTATAAATTATTATAATTTAAGTTCTGGGATACATGTACAGAAGAGGCAGGTTTGTTATATAGGTATACATGTGCTATGGTGGCTTGCTGCACCCATCAACCCGTCACCTACATTAGGTATTTCTCCTAACGCTATCCCTTCCCTAGCTCCCCATCTCCCGACAGGCCCTGATGTGTGATGTTCCTCTCCCTGTGTCCATGTGTACTCATTGTTCAACTCCCACTTAAAAGTGAGAATATGTGGTGTTTTCTGTTCTTGTGTTAGTTTGCTGAGAATGATGGTTTCCAGCTCCATCCATGTCCCTACAAAGGACATGAACTCATTCATTTTTATGGCTGCATAGTATGCCATGGTGTATATGTGCCACATTTTCTTTATCCAGTCTATCACTGATGGACATTTGGGTTGGTTCCAAGTCTTTGCTATTGTGAGTAGTGCTGCAATCAACATATGTGTGCACATGTCTTTAGAGTAGAATGATTTATAATCCTTTTGGTATATACCCAGTAATGGGATGGCTGGGTCAAATGGTATTTCTAGTTCTAGATCCTTGAAGAATCGCCACACTGTCTTCCACAATGGTTGAACTAGTTTACAGTCCCACCAACAGTGTAAAAGTGTTCCTATTTTTCCACATCCTCTCCAGCATCTGTTGTTTCCTGACTTTTTAATGACCACCATTCTAGCTGGTGTGAGATGGTATCTCATTGTGGTTTTGATTTGCATTTCTCTTATGACCAGGGATGATGAACTTTTATTCACATGTTTGCTGGCTGCATACATGTCTTCTTTTGAGCAGTTTCTGTTCATATCCTTTGCCCACGTTTTGATGGGGCTGTTTGTTTTTTTCTTGTAAATTTGCTTAAGTTCTTTGTAGATTCTGGATATTAGCCCTTTGTCAGATGGATAGATTGCAAAAATTTTCTCCCATTCTGTAGGTTGCCTGTTCACTCTGATGATATCTTTTGCTATGCAGAAGTTCTTTAGTTTAATTGGATTCCATTTGTCAATTTTGGCTCCCTGGCTTCAGCCCATTTCCAGGGGAGTGTACCACTCTGTCTCGCTGGTATTCCAGGTGCCACTGGGGTATGGAAAAACAAAACAAAACAAAACAACAACAAAAAAAGCAAACTCCTGCAGCTAGTTTGGTGTCTTCCCGAATGGCCACCTAGTTTTGTGCTTGAAACCCAGGGCCCTGGTGGCGTATGCACAGGAGGGAATCTCCTCATCTGCGGGTTGCAGAGACAGTGGGAAAAGTGAAGTATCTGGGCCAGAGTGCATGGTTCCTCAGAGTCAGTCCCTCACGCCTTCTCTTGGGTTGGGGAGATAATTCCCTTACCCCTTGTGCTTCCCAGGTGAGGCGATGCCCCACCCTGGTTCGGCTCGCCATCTGTGGGCTGCACCCACTGTCCAACCAGTCCCATTGAGATGAACCAGGTACCTCAGTGGGAAATGCATAAATCACTCTCCTGCTGCTTCGATTTTGCTGGGAGCTACAGATGGGAGCTGTTCCTATTTGGCCATCTTGCCAGCAATCCTTCTTGACTTTTTCATGATCGTCATCCTAACTGGCATGAGATGGTATCTCATTGTGGTTTTGATTTGCATTTCTCTAATGACCAGTGATGATGAGCTTTTTTCAGTATGTCTGTTGGCTACATAAATGTCTTCTTTTGAGAAGTGTCTGTTCATATCCTTCACCTACTTTTTGATGGTGTTATTTTTTTCTTGTAAATTTGTTTAAGTTCTTGTCAATTCTGGATATTAGACCTTTGTCAGATGAAAGGATTGCAAAAATGTTCTCCCATTCTGTAGGTTGCCTGTTTACTCTAATGATAGTTTCTTTTGCTGTGCAGAAGTTCTTTAGTTTAATTAGGTCCCATTTGTCAATTTTGGCTTTTGTTGCCATTGCATTTCATGTTTTAGTCATGAAGTCTTTGTCTATCCTCTGTCCTGAATGGTATTGCCTAGGTTTTCTTCTAGGATTTTTATGGTTTTAGGCTTCATGTTTAAGTCTTTGTTCCATCTTGAGTTAATTTTTGTTTGAGGTGTAAGGAAGGGGGTCCAGTTTCTCTTTTCTGCTTATGGCTAGCCAGTTTTCCCAGCACCATTTATCAAATAGGGAATCCTATCCCATTGCTTTTTTTTTTTTGGTCAAGTTTGTCGAAGATCAGATGATTGTAGATATGTGGCACTATTTCTGAGGCCTCTGTTTTGTTCCATTGGTCTATATGCCTGTTTTGATACCAGTACCATGCTGTTTTGGTTACTGTAGCCTTGTAGTATAGTTTGAAGTCAGGTAGCATGATGCCTCCAGCTTTGTTCTTTTTGCTTAGGATTGTCTTGGCTATACGGGCTCTTTTTCAGTTCCATGTGAAATTTAAAGTAGTTTTTTCTAGTTCTGTGAAGAAACTCAATAGTAGCTTGATAGGAATAGCATTGAATCTGTAAATTACTTTGGGCAGTATGACCACTTTCACGATATTGAGTCTTCCTATCCATGAGCAAGGAATGATTTTCCATTTGTGTCCTCTCTTATTTCCTTGAGCAGTGATTTGTAGATCTCCTTGAAGAGTTCCTTCACATTTCTCGTAAGTTGTATTCCTAGGTATTTTATTCTCTTGTTAGCAATTGTGAATGGGAGTTCACTCATGATTTGGCTCTCTGTCTATTATTGGTGTATAGGAATGCTTGTGATTTTTTCACATTAATTTTGTATCCTGAGACTTCACTGAAATTGCTTATCAGCTTAAGGAGATTTTGCACTGAGACGTTGGGGTTTTCTAAATGTACAATAATGTCCTGTGCAAACAGAGACATTTTGACTTCTTATCTTCCTATTTGAATACCCTTTAATTCTTTCTCTTCCTTGTCTTGTGCCGGTTTTCAAAGGGAATGCTTCCAGCTTTTGCCCATTCCTATCTGAATACCCTTTAATTCTTTCTCTTCCCTGATTGCCCTAGGAAGAACTTCTAATACTATATTGAATTGGAGTGGTGAGAGAGGGCATCCTTGTCTTGTGCCGGTTTTCAAAGGGAATGCTTCCAGCTTTCGCCCATTCAGTATGATACTGGCTATGGGTTTGTCATAGATAGCTCTTATTATTTTGAGATATGTTCCATCAATACCTAGTTTATTGAGTGTTTTTAGCATGAAGGGGTGTTAAATTTTATCAAAGGCCTTTTCTGCATCTATTGAGATAATCATGTGATTTTTGTCCTTGATTCTGTTTATATGATGGATTACATTTACTGATTTGCATATGTTGAACCAGCCTTGCATCCCAGGGATGAAGCTGACTTGATCATGGTGGATAAGCTTTTTGATGTGCTGCTGGATTCGGTTTGCCACTATTTTATTGAGGATTTTTGCACTGATGTTCATCAGGGTATTTGCCTGAATTTTTTTTGTGTGTGTTTGTTTTGTGTCTCTGCCAGGTTTTGGAACCAGGATAAGACTGGCCTCATAAAATGAGTTAGGGAGGAGCCCTTCTTTTTCTATTGTTTGGAACAGTTCCAGAAGGAATGGTACCAGTTCCTCTTTGTACCTCTGGTTGAATTTGGCTGTGAATCCATCTGGCCCTGGGCTTTTTTGGTTAGTAGGCTGTTAATTATTGTTGCAATTTCAGAACTTGTTACTGGTCTCTTCAGGGATTTGACTTCTTTCTCGTTTAGTCTTGCGAGGGTGTATGTGTCCAGGAATTTATCCATTTCTTCTAGATTTTCTAGTTTATTTGCATAGAGGTGTTTATAGTATTCTCTGATGGTAGTTTGTATTTCTGTGGGATCAGTGGTGATATTCCCTTTATCATTTTTTATTGTATCTATTTGATTCTTCTCTCTCTTCTTTATTAGTCTGCAAGCGGTCTATAAATTTTGTTAATCTTTTCAAAAAAAAAAAAAAAAACAGCTCCTGGATTCATTGATTTTTTTGTAGGGTTTTCTGGGTCTCTGTCTCCTTCAGTTCTGCTCTGATCTTGGTTATTTCTTATCTTCTGCCAGTTTGTGAATTTGCTTGCTCTTGCTTCTTTAGTTCTTTTAATTGTGATGTTAGGTGTCAGTTTTAGATCTTTCTCACTTTCTCCTGTGGGCAATTAGTGTTATAAATTTCCCTTTAAACACTGCTTTAGCTGTGTCCCAGATATTCTGGTACATTGTGTCTTTGGTCTCATTGGTTTCAAACAACTTTGTTATTTCTGCCTTAATTTTGTTATTTACCCAGTTGCCATCCAGAAGCAGCTTGTTCAGTTTCCATGTAGTTGTACTGTTTTGAGTGAGTTTCTTAATCCTGAGTTCTAATTTGATTGCACCATGATCTGACAGAATGTTTGTTATGATTTATGTTCTTTTGCAGTTGCTGAGGAGTGTTTTACTTCCAATTATGTGGTCGATTTTAGAAGAAGCGCTATGTGGTGCTCAGAAGAATGTATATTCTGTTGATTTGGCATAGAGAGTTCTGTAGATGTCTATTAGGTCTGCTTGGTCCAGAGCTGAGTTCAAGTCCTGAATATCTTTGTTAATTTTCTGTCTTGTTGATCTAATATTGACAGTGAGGTATTAAAGTCTCCCACTATTATTGTGTGGGAGTCTAAGTCTCTTTGTAGGTCTCTAAGAATTTGCTTTATGAATCTGGGTATTCCTGTATTGGGTGCATATATATTTTGTATAGTTAGCTCTTCTTGTTGAATTGATCCCTTTACCATTATGTAATGCCCTTCTTTATCTTTTCCGATCTTTGTTGGTTTAAAGTCTGTTTTATCAGAAACTAGGATTGCAACCCCTGCTTTTGAACTGATTGTTTCCTAAGGTTTTCATGGCAAATGGATTTCACTTCTGCACCTGTTGTTGGGTATAAACCTTTGCTTGTGATTGCAGTCTTTTCTATTAGTAAATTACAAAGACTTTGGACCATGTTCTTTCATTACAATTATGTGGTTGGTAGTCTCAGCAGAGGCAGTATTCAGTAGTGGCTAAGAGCATGGGCTAATTCTGTTTCTGCCACTTACTATGTAACCTTGGAGGTTGTAATATTACCTACCTGTTACTGGGAGAGTTAAAAAGATGTAAATAACTTAGAAAAGAGCCTAACACTTTATAAGGGCCCTGTTAGAGATAGCTTTTATTAATAGGTTTAAAAATGTGAGTTTGTGACAGTACTTTCAGAACTATCAAAATATATGGAATTTGACAAGCTATCTGGGGATACAACTGCTTATTTTATTTGGAGAATTTTGTAGCTGTTTGCACTGGGTTTATTTTCTTTGACCTTGGACTTCTTTCTTCATCATAAGCCTTTTTCCTTAGAGATTTTACTCAAAAAAGACAATCTTTATGTCTAGAGGAGACAGGCAAAATTACAGACAAAATACTGCTATTTTCATCAGGTTTTGTCAGCACTATATTGAATATATGTAATGGGTGTATTAATGGGTCTAATCAGTGTCTAATGGGTTGATATGACCCTTGATAATTCTAATAGGTAACCAATTAGACTTTAAGGTTGTGTTTTTTAATGCCAAGGGAGTTTCAGGTATTTCTTTTTAGCTAAAACTATTTCACATATGAAGAACAGTAACTTGCTCTTTAAGTCCTTTTTTATTTCCCTATGTCTTGTTTTTATAGATTTAGGGGGAAAAGGCGTCTTATTATGTGGATATATTGTGTAATGGTAAAATCTGGACTTTTAGTGTAGCTATCACCTGAATAGGGAACATTGTACCCGGTAGGTAATTTCTTATCACTCACCCCCTCCCATCTTTCCAAGTCTCCAGTGTCTGTTATTTCACTCTCAATTCACGTGTGTATACACATTATTTAGTTCCCAATGACAAGTAAGAATGTGTAGTATTTGACTTCGTTAAGTACTTTTAGACTCTTACATATCTTAATTTTTGATACTAAGGTATTATAAAAGATTTTTTCAGACTTTAGCAAATATAACATTCAAGCAAGCACTATGGAAAGATATTAAGCATTACATTTTAAGAGTCTATAAACCATTAGCTAAATATTAAAAATTTGATCTCTTAAGTTAAAAAGGTAACTTTTTTCCCCATTGGGTCTACACAGATTTAAATAACTTGGTTCTCATACCCTGATGTTTTTTGACGTGTATTTATTCAAATCCATTATGAGGATGAGGGTTTGTAAGGCCTTTGTCTTTAATTCCAGGGAGACTGGCCTAACTTTACAACTCATCAACAATTCCAAGTTATCAATTAGCTGCCAAGTTTGGTGCTTTAGACATCAAATAGCCTCTAAAATCCAACTCTAAATCTCAGTAGATTTCCTTCTAACCACATCTGAATCATGGTCCACTGTTGTAAAGTGCTGAATTAAATCAACCAGATACTATTTCTGACTCTACTCCTCACTGTCAAAATGAAACTTCTAGTGGATCAATTAGGGAACATCGATTTTTTTTTGAAAGCCTTTTATTCTAGATAGAACTTATTAAACCGCAAGAGTATCTCTGTACATTTATATACAGACTTGATCTGTAACTCAGATGGTCCCCCTCCCAACTTTTGCCAGTGTGATGTTGGAATACAATTTGCAGTGAACTGTAGTCTATTTTAAAAAATGGGCTTCCATGAGTATTGCTTAATGCAAGCAGAAAATACAAACACCGTATTTAGAGTGTGCATTTTGTTTTTAAAATATGCATTTCAACGTTGGAAACTGCAAAGTGTTTTAAATAAATCTGCTTTCCTTACTTGCAATAATCTGTTGTTAATTATTGTCAGTTTTTTTGTTTTTGATTTTTGAGATAGGATCTCACGCTGTCACGTAGGCCAGAGGAGTGTAGTGGCTCTATCGCAGCTCATTGTAGCTTTGAACTCCTGGGCTCAAAGTCATCCTTTCACCTCAGTCTCCTGAGTAGCTAGAAATACAGGCATGTGACACCACACTTTGCGAATTTGGTTATAGTGTATCTTGAATAAATCACCTCAATGAGAATTTTAGTTTACATATAATCCAAATTAGAGAAAAACTCCTGTGCTCTGTGATAGTATTTGCTTAAAAACTCCTTCAAAAGCATTAACAATCTAATCAGATTTGTAAGCATTTAAAATAGAATTTAGCCAGGAACAAACGTATTACATAAAATGCAGAACACCATTGGCTTAATTCCGTATGTTCTATTTCCACTTCAAAAGTGGTGCTTTTTCCCAGGTGAGCTCTGGTTTTATGTAATGACAATTTTTATAATGAACTGTCAAAACTAAAATATACAAGTTCATATTGCTTTAAGATAATCACTACATTAGAGGTTACATACTTATTCAATGAATGTTGCTACTATTCCAGACATTGCTGTCCTGTTTTTCAACTGTATACAGATTTTGAGTCATACAAGTTAGCTTGGTAGAATTAAGTTTTTACTAAGTGCAATATTCCCCAAATTCATTGCCAACCACATTCACCAACTACCTGAATGATTTGTTTATATCCCCAAATTAAATCCATCTCTAAATAATGAAATTAATTCATGAAACAGTGAGGCAGAGCCTACAGGTAGTTCTGCTTTGGAGCCATATTTATTGCTGACTTTGGGGGCTTTTGTAAATATAAACAGCTTTGCCACTGTCAGATAAGCAGACATCAGAAAGAAAGGCAGAAGTTTGCTGTTTGCTGGATGGGGTGGGAGAAGGAGAGATTGCGTTGGTACTTATTCTCTTACCCCAGTCCTGATTGTTTTCACTTTCCTTCTTTCAAATATGTATTAATGCTATTTCCTAAATTCTTGGAATTGGTTTCAGGTTTCCTAATGAAATACCAGCTTTGGGGTGGCAATGAGGTAGTCAAAGTAAGCCTTTGTATCATATGGAACTCTTAGGTGTGAGGAATTGATGACTGTAGGAAGAGATGGAGTATAAGGTTATTTTTTCTTGTGATGACTGTGTGATTAAACAGTTAAATGAAATAACTAACAAATATTAATGCCAAATTGTTCTGGTTCTTGTTGAAAACTCTCATAATCTAGGAATCTGTCTTCATATGATAAACCTGAAGATTTGATGGAGATGCAAACATATAAATCACAGTACAAGAGCTAAATAGCAATAACTATAACAGAAATATCAGAAGACATTTCATGATTTATTGATAATTTCTACATTTGTTTTGTATTCTACAATTGTTAAAGCGTGTCCATGTGCATCATCTTATTTGCCTTTCACAAAAACCAGGTACATGGACTAGATATTATTCTAATTAAACAATGAGAAACAGGCTACAGATTAGGAGACTCATTGGAAGTAGTAATTACTAAATGTAGTACCAGGGGCAAAATCAAGATCTTTCTAAAAAAAAAATAAACCCTAGGATTAAAACTGACATTGTCCAGAAGAAAATTTTAGGTTTTGAAATAGAAGGTGGATCCTGAAGAAGATAGATACAGGTAGGATATTCTGGAAAAATATGAACATGAGAACCATCAGGCAATAGTCTAGACTATAACCGAGCAATTGATTTTCCCTAGATCAGAAGCTTTATGTGGGGGTGTGTTGATAGAAGATTCCTGGAAAAGTTGTTTGGCGGTAGATCAGTGATTTTTCACCTGGGGGTGGTTTTGCCCTTCAGGCAACATTTGGCAATATCTGGAAGACGTTTTTGGTTGTCACAACTGGAAGGTGTGAAGTGCTGCTGCTGGCGTCTGATTTGTAGAAGCCACAACGTTCACAAACATTGTATGATACAAGGTCAGTCCTGCACAGCAAAGGATTATCTGGCCCAAAGTGTCAATAGTGCTGAGGTTGAGAAACCCTGGTCTAGGTTAAGGAGGGCCAAAAATGTAGATCCAAGGAATTAGAACTTTAATTCTATATGCATTAAGGAAGCCATTGAGGTTTTTTGTTTTGTTAAGGAGGGAGTGGCTGTGCACAGTAGAAGTAGGCCAGAGATGTCTAGCTATAAAACAGATTTGATTTTGTAAATTCCTTCACAAACATAAAACTCAAAAATGTTGCCTTGTACATGTAGGAAACTACAAAATCAGTTTAAGTTTTTCAGGAACATCTCAAAGAAAAGAGGTGAGGCACTTGGAAGATACTGAATGAAACCTTGTAGGCAAATCTGGCCGGGCACTGTGGCTCATGCCTGTAATTCCAGCACTTTGGAAGGCCAAGGTGGGTGGATCACTTGAGGTCAGGAGTTTGAGAGCAACCTGGCCAGCATGGTGAAACCCCGTCTCTACTAAAAATATGAAAATTAGCTGGGCATAGTGGCACAAGCCTGTAGTCCCAGCTACTCAGAAGCCTGAGGCAGGAGAATCGCTTGAACCCAAGAGGCAGAGGTTACAGTGAGCTGAGAACATGCCACTGCACTCCAGCCTAGGCAACAGAGCGAGATTCTGTCACACACACACACACACACACACGCAAATCTTATAGGCAAATCCTTGCTAGGTATGTGAGATAATGAGAATTCAGCTGCCAGGAAGATGGAATTGAACAGCAAATGAAAGTTTCTTTCACCTAGATGACTTGGGAGGCCTCCTGTTATGTGCAGCAGAGCTGAAAGGGCACAGTCAGGCCGCCTAAGCCTATAAATCACCAAGATGGTTTACAGCAAGGGCAGTCTGTGCTGATGTGATCGATGCTCTCCAAAGCATCAATGGGACATTTATCACCGTGATGAGATGTGAATGCTGCCAGAGGTCATGAGAATCCTGGATTTATCAGACTATTTTCAATTCTGAATAGCTTCAACAAGTGAGTTTTCACACCCCCAGCCCCATTTTTAACCTTCGGATGCATGAGATTTCAAGTCTATGAGCTACACATGATGAAATTTAGAGGGGAACATCTGCTACTTTTGTAATGATCTCCTTCTAATTGCTTTGCCAGCCTTTTACTTTCACTTATGTAATGCTTGTTTCATTCTCTCATTGAGTTTCATGTAATAAAAAGCTGGTCTCTCTTCTTTGCTGTTTTGCGTATTTCTCTGTAAGACACTATCGTGAGAAAGATTACACATTAACAATGTAAGGTGTCTGTTGCTTTAATAGAGTATTGAGAAATGAAAGATAAATGTCAGAGTGTCATTTGATGGTATACTCTATACCAGGATTGATTAATGCATTACTGTGCTTATGCAATACCTATTTGGGTGTGCTGTCTGAGAAGAATATGACTAACATGATGCAAACTTTCCCCTGTCTAAAACCTGTAGGTTTTAAGTTATCTGGGACAGGCTACCATTTGGTCTAAGCAAAGACACACATTTGCTGTAACTGTAAACTGTCTTGAGGGCCAGGAAATATCAAACCTGATAGATTGTTTCAAACTAACTCAATCCTGGAAAAAGGTCAGTCTGCAAAAAAAAATTTATTTTTCAAAATCATATGGCAGAGACTATCTATGTCCTGAGGCATATTCATATTAGCTCCAGGGCCAGGGGATCATCATCTTTTATTAATATTCTTGGTTTTCTGTGGTTTTCTTTCAAGCCTGGCCAGATTCATCTTCTGGATCAATGCCCATTTGCAACGGGGAAGGGGGCAGGGAGTATAAACTTATTTTTAGTTTGTTGCATGGACTCAAAGTCTTTAAGGGAAAAGAATGTGACTATTATTCAGGAAGCTATTTTAAACCTTTTTAGTTGAAGCATTACTCAAGAAAACCACAAATGCAGTTGGAAGATGACTTAGAAAAGCATGGAGTATGGTGGGTGACCTCATTTTACTGACTTGCTGCATCAACTCAGAAGAAATATGCTGTAAATACCAAACATTAAATATGAGATAATGCAGAGTTAAACCTAAACGTAGCTATTAGAATGAGAATGCTTCTGAATTTCAGTTACTTTCCTTTCTTATTGAACACACACCTGTCGTTACAAAACATCATTTAAATGTAAATGTACACTACTGGTTGGATGTTTTTCTTAATAGTATGGCCATGACATGTCCCTCATATTCTGAACATATACATATCAATACACATACCTGGAATTTTATGGTTAGGTTTACATTTTATTTTGTTTGCTATTTTTACTTTCTAATTTTCTAGTTCAATAAATTTAAGTTAATGGTTTAGATAAAATCCAAATGTAACCAGTTAGAAAAATACAGGCCCATAATTACTTGGAAAACTTAAAATGGAAGTTATATACATTGCATAGCCAATTTTAAGAAGACTATTTCTACCTTGAATAGGATTGAAAAAGGCTACACTTTGATCTGGAAAATATAGGTTTGCTACAAGGAAATTTGTCACAAAAAGAAAGTAATACTTGCCTAGGAGAATTCTTAAAAACTATTAAGAGACCTGGAGTAATTTTGGTATGTTTCAAAATATTGCTGAAGAGTTCTTTCTGAAGAGAAAAATAACAGAAGAACTTTATATAGCACTCAGGTCGTATTAAATCATATTTAATGTGTTTGGTTACTGAAGTCCTTGGCTTCTATAAGCTTTGGAAACTGGTGCTACATAGCAGTGAAAATGGTTGAATATAGTATTTATGGTAATTTCTATGAAAAGTGAGATATTTGAAACTTGAACTTGAATGCAGTTTCCAATTATCCAATAATCTTCATCTTGCCTAATTTATGATATAGGCCCTTCTTTAGAAAAGCAACTCGTCAAAAGAGTGTGTACTATGTATTTTTTTTTATTGACTTTGGTTTTGGGTTCTAAAATCTGGAATCTTGTGAGAGATCAATATACTTAAACTATGTTGGTCTGTTTGGTTTAAACTATGATAAGATGATCTAAAGCTATTAGGTAACACTCCTGTCTACATAGACCTTTATGTGTCTTGTAAGAGTCATTAAATGAAAACAAAATTTTAGGCAATTTGTGCCGGTAGAAACATGATAACTTAGTTATACAATAAAGTCCAAATTGTCAGTATCTCATATTTAACATCCTATCTTTCATAAATAATAGACTTTCCTATCTAATCACTTGCTAAATCACATTTGAATGTTTGCCAAAGTATAAGTCAGTTTGCATGAAATGCTTTGCCCTTAGACTAGCTTGATTTATCTTTGACACGCACTCAGTGTTTTTCACTGGGAGAAGATACTATTTTCTTCCCGTGTATTTGGTTTTATAAACCAGTTTGTGTAAAATAGTTATAGGTTTAATTCCTATTGATGGTAACAACAGTCTGAGCTCATACCTGTAATGTCTTTCTCTATGGCCAGTCAACAACTGGAGTTGGCCAACATCACTTTTCACAGGGATGGCTATATTTGTTTTCTATTGATGACATAACAAATTATGACACATGTGGTGACTTAAAACAGCACTCTTTAATTACCTCAAAGTTCTGCAGGTAGAGATCTAGAGCGGCTCAGCTGGGTTATTTGCTTAGAATCTCAAAAGGCTGAAATCAGGATGTCAGGTGGGCTATGTTCTTTTCTAGAGACTCTGGGGATGAGTCGTTTCCAAGCTCATCCTTGCTGTCTGAGACTGCTCTTTCTTTGCTGGCTGTCAGTTTAGGCCAGTCATTCTGCTGGCGCCCGTCCGCCTTCTTTCACAGGCTTTCCGTGTGTCTTCACCCTCTACCCTCAGCAACACTGGGGTAGGTCCCTCTCACATGCCAAATCTCTCCACCTGTGTGTGCGTGTGGTGGTGGTGGTGGTGGTGGTGTGTTTGTTTGTTTGTTTGTTTTTTGCCACAACTCTGTGATTCCAGCCTGAGAGAGTTCTCTGCTTTCAAGGGCTTCTGTGAGTAGATTTGGTCCATTTAGGTAATCTGGAATTATGTCCCTACTTTAAGGGTTTTAACTTGAGAGTTCCCTTGGCCATGTCACATATTCATAGTTTCCAAGGATTTTGGCATATGCATCTCTCAATCGTCATTCCATCTCTTAGAATGGCAATAAAAACAAACTAAAAAACTAGCATAAATTCTCTTTAGTCTCCTGCAATAGCCATTTATTTGTCACTGATCTTTATTTGCTCATCGGATATGTTGGACCATGAAAACCTACAAGTCTTCCGGATGTTTACACTATGAAAGCTTGAACCTATCTCTACTTTCTTTCCTTCTCTGTCTCTATCCTTTCATCTTCCCTTCCTTATATAATTTTATTTTTTCTCAAACCTTTTCATTTTCTATATCTACTCACTTTTCTTTGCTTTTGTTTTCTGCAGTGCTCACATTGCAGCTCAAGTGATTGTTGACTGGTAACAGATATGTTTTTATATCTCATTTAGTTATAATACTAAACCCAAACTGACATGAGGTCATTTATAGTCCTTATTTCAGTTAATGAGTGTTGTGTGTTTCACTTGAGGAGTGTGAAGTATCTAATTATAGCATGATGTGCTAACTCCTCAGATAGAGTTGTGTAATATGCGGTATTTGTACTCTACTGCCTTTTTAAGATTGAAAATTTTTAGGGTTTTGTTGTTGTTGTTGTTTTTAGACAGAGTCTCACTCTGTCACCCAGACTGGAGTGTAGTGGCATGATCTCAGCTCACTGCAACCTCTGTCCCCCAGGTTCAAGTGATTCTCCTGCTTCACCCTCCTGAGTAGCTGGAATTACAGGTACCCACCACCATGCCCAGCTAATTTTGTTGTATTTTTAGTAGAGATGAGGTTTTGCCATGTTGGCCAGGCTAGTTTCGAACTCCTGACCTTAAGGGATCCGCCTGCCTTGGCCAGCCAAAGTGTTGGGATTACAGGCATGAGCCATCAAACCCAGCCTGAAAAAGTTTTAATTCTGAAGTGATCTGATTTCAGTTGTCTTGGATAATGATAGCTTCCCAAGTGCTAGCGTCCTATATTCCAAGATGTCATGTATGGTTTTATAATCTTCTTTCCCTCTTTAAGGTGCTAGGTGTCAAATAATTATTTGAAATTTAAATGAATCATATTTGACTGTATTTTGTTCCAAGTACTTGTGAAAATTGCCCACCCGTTATGCTAATAACACACAGCACTTCGAGAACCGAAGTCACAGAGCCCAACCACAGAACTGCAAACTCTAAAATTTGTTGCCAAAACTATTGAGAAGCAAAACGTGCGTTAACTATGCAAGGGGGAGATATCTTTCAGGGATGTGCCTGGTTTTTAGTTAACAAAAAATTCTGGGCATTGTTCCAGAGTTTAAATTTAAATTTACATGGGCATTAGCAACACACAAATCTGAAAGTTGGAAGATTATGCTAATTGTGGTGGATTTCCATAAGATACACTGGACTTCTCCCATGTAGGACACAATTGTAATGGGAAAATTTATTGTGTATGTCTAGCAGCCTTGCTAATTTACTAATTTGTTTAATTTGGTAAGAGTAAAAATAATGCTTTTCTTTAACTTATTGTTTTATCTTGAGTTTAGCTGCTGTTAACCCTTCATTTGGTTAATTTCTTCATTTGGTTTTTAGAAGGATAATGAAAATACTTAAAAAATATACCTATAGTTGACTTAAAAGTGGTTAATTTGAACAGAAGTAACAGCATTTATTTTCTGGCAATATTATGCAATTAATATTTAAACCAAAAATCTCATACATTGGAGGAACTATGAGTGTATTGACATTGAGTTAACTATCTCCCAGAATAAGAGGCTGTTGAGAAAATTCCCTGCTCCCACTCTTATCCCTTCTGGAGCTTTGTCAGATAAATTCCAGGTTAGTTATGTTAGCATAACATAATCAGATACTTAAATTTCTATAAGAAGTTATTCAGATCTGGGCCCAGAGAATGTTGCTTTCCCACCCAGAGGTGTATGCTCAGGGGATGAAGATGAGCTGTGAACCTGCAGCTGTTCCTTATTTGTGGTTCACCATGATTATTATTAGGATTCTTCCTTTACTCCCCTAGGAGTAAAGGGGTGTTGGTAGTGGTGGTGCCATGGTGGTGTTATGTTTTTTATATATTCTCCTTGATTGATTTCTGGTCTGAAATACTTTTATTTAGACACCAAGCACACATATGAATTAAGATACTCGTACTGTGTTAAATGCTTCTTGCCTAAAATATGTCCAATTCAATGAGACCAGAATACCAAATCATTTGCAATTCAGTTGTAGAACTTCATGATTTTCCTTTTCTCAATTTTTCTCTTTCAGAGGCAGTAAATAGTAAAAGGAGATAAAAATTTCTTTCTACTTGTGCAGTACATCTTCACTTCTTTGGGAGGGGAAAACTTATGGGAATGGAAATTTCATTATATTCTTTAGCCATCATGATTTTATTACCTACTAATATTTAAAAGTTATTGGAATCAAAATATCTGCTTTAAAATGTTTATTTATTTACCTTGTTTTTTTATGTTTATCACATGTTTTTGTCCAAAAAAGCTTATCTTTTAAGCTCCAAGATGAGTGTGTTTGGGGTGGTTGAAAATTATGATTCTGGCATTCTATAATTTCATTAATCTTGAATTTACCAAATAATTTTAGCCTGTTTTCATGTAATAGTTTTTTACTTTTGATCAGATTCTTTCTCAGGTTTTGAGAACAAAGAATATTCCCTATATCAGCAGTTCTCACCATTTGTTCTAAGGATCCTGGGAGATCTCCACAATCTTTCTCAGGTCTGTAAAGTCTATGAATCTATGTGAGGCCAGATTATCTTTATTATTCTTCAACGAAAACAATACATTTCAGCTGAATCCAGCTGGCTTTTATGAAGCCAGACAGTAAAGAAATTTACAAAGATGCAGAACAATGCCACTCTTCTCACTAATTATTTATGGTTTTAAAAATGTTTAAATGTTACATGTTAGAACATATGTACTTATGTTCTAAGATGTAATAGCTATGGTAATGTTATTTTAAATGAACTAACAAATATTTAAAAATGTGTCTGTCTTAAGTCTTAATAAGTGTTAATAGATATGACCCATGTAGATCACTGTGGTCCTCAGCTTTTGAGGGTTCACAGGAATTCTAAGACCAAAAATTTGAGAAGACCTGCGTTATATCCTTTTTATAAGATCTCTTTAACTTTCATGTCAACTATTTTCTTTGAGCTATAGCACCTGGGTATTGGGGGTTTTATAAGGGTTTTGTATGTAGATTCCGATACTTACATGAGAAAACAGAGTATTGTGTCTGATTTATTTCCAGCAATATTTAACTGGCTTAAGGGGTGGCAGTTCCGATGGAGAGATTGATGGATCTGAAAGTACTGGAATCATCAATGGTAAACAACTACATACTTATCACCTAACTTTATCGAATCTCATTATTTTGTGATATTTGCTGCAAATTTTCTTCAAACCAGGATGCCCTTTTGTTCTCAGAAGTAATCATATGCTGAATTTGGTTTTTTCATTCTTATGCATGTATTATTTTCTTTCTGTATATAAATATATTATACAGACATGCAACATAAATAATTAGTATTTTTAATTCTAATTTAAAAGGTAAACTAAATGTTTTTGCTAAATGTTATGTTTTAGAGCTATATCCATTTATTACATGTAGCTCTACCCACTTTTCCTGTTGCAGACTGCTCTCTCTTACATGATCATATCTCAGTGTGCTTTTTCCTGACGATGGACATTTAGGTAGTTCCTAGTTTTATGCCTTTATAAAAATGCTGCATGAAGCATTTCTGAATAAGTTTTCTTGTGTATATGTGCAAGATTTTTCTCTAGACCCATATATCTAAGAATGAAATTTCTAGGTAAAGGGTAGTGTATTAGTTTTCTATTGCAGCTATAATAAATGAGCACAAACTCAGTGGCTTAAAAGAACACAGATTTGCTGTCTTACAGTTTTGGAGGTCAGAAGTCTAAAATTGGTGTCACTGGGCTAAAATCAAGGTATGGGAAGGGCTGTGTTCCTTTTGAGTCTGTAAAGAATTGTTCCTTTGCCGCTTTCAGCTTCTAGGGCATTCCTTGGCTTGCAGTCCCTCCTCCATTTTCAAAGCCAACTGCATCATGTCTTGAATTTCTCTTTGACTCTGGCCTTCCTACCTCCTTACTCTAATGAGGACCCTTGTGATTATGGTGGGCCCACCTAGATATTCTTTTCATCTCAGATTCTTAAGCAAATCTGCAAAATCCCTTTTGCCAGTTAATGCAATTTACACATCAGTTTTAGGAACCAGGACATGGACAGCTTTGAGAGGCAATTATTCTGCCTACTATGGGTCTAAATAACTTTAGCTTCACTGGATGTTAACATGTTGTTCTCCAGAGTTGTTTACCAAGATTTTCCTCCACTTGCAGTGCAAGAATTGGTCAACTTCCTTGTCAACATTTGGTATTTGAAGACTTTAATCTTTCTACTCTTTTTAGATGTGAAAGGTTTTCTGTTTTTCTTATTGTTAGTAATGTTGAGCATCTTTTCATTGGTATCTTGCTCTTTTGCATAGTATTTTTCTTCTTACATTCTAAGTTACTATCATACAAATATAGTTTGGATTATTTCAGCTAAGAATATTTGCTCATATTTGTGCCCATTCACATAGCTTTGTGTGATCTTTGTACAGTTTCTTTCTGAGATTGATATTATACTAGCCAGAAATACCTGGCATCATCTGCAAACTGAAAGACATTTATTAAAAAGTAAAATAAAACCAATCTTAGACTTAATACTAATTGAAGTTAATTCAGAGATTTATCAGCAAACTACCTATGTATGTAATGCTATTCTTTAGTGTATCCTTGATTGGTTATTAAAATGCATACATATTCTTAGGTCCGTTATGGTTATCCATAATTATAGCAAGGATATTGTTGCCCATTGGATTTACCCAGTAGGGACTCTTTTGTTGAGCTTCTCAATTTGATGGAAGTGCTGTTTGCATCATTTTTATGGCACTTCTCATAGTCTCTTACCTGATTTTCTTTTCTTCAGTATCATGTACTGTCTGCCTAATCCATATACAGTCCAGGAGACAGACTTATCTCTTCCAAGCATCCCTTGAGGGAAATTCCTCTATACGTGCTCCCAACAAATTTCATAACCTTTCTTCATTCATGAACCTTTTTAAGAATTTACAGATGTTTATAAAAATCCTTTCCCAGTATGTATTACCCTGCACACACATGCAATGTAATCATAGTCTCAGAATGTTCGTATTCCACATATGTGGTCTATGTTTTCCAAATTTAAACATCTGACTTGCTGGATAATAATGAAACAGATTAGCCTACACATCAAATCACTGTGCCCTTTATGCTCTGACCCCTATGTACCTGCCTATCCAGATTAATTTCCCACTACTATATTCTGCATAAACATTCCACTACTTGAAATTCTTCGAACATACTATGCTCTTCTAAGTTGAAGTTAACTCTGAGATTCTGACTACAGGATTCTGTCATCTATTTCTTGATGTCTGATAAGCATATTAGTAGGTAGAATATTGTTTATGTCTTTGCAAATGCTTTAGTTAGCTTTCGGTGATTTTAGTTTCTTTCTCTTTGCTCTTAGTAGTTATTTACGAGTATGAGCTTTGAAGCACTTTCATGCCAACAACTCTGGATAAGGGAAGACTATTTCCTCTGTAACATGTAAAAACTTTTGGACAGTTATTTGCCAGTCTTTAGAAATCCTATTTCTTGATTAAGTGTTTCACAAAGTATAGCTTTTTAGCTTTTTAAACATCTAAAAGTGTTAGCGGTTATGAAGTACAGTACAGTATAGTATAGTATAGTATAGTATAGTATAGTATAGTATAGTATAGTATAGTATAGTATAATATAGTATAAAGGGTTATGAAGATGGGTTCTAAAGTTAGATGGACTATATTAATCAGCAACCTGACAGTTGCAAGGTTCAGAAGATACACTACTAGTTGGCTTACTTAAGGATATTTTTTAAATTATGTGACCAAAAGTCCAGCTGTATGTTCCCATTAGGTGTGGTTTCATCTGGGTTCCAGCACTTTTTTTTTTTTTTTTGAGACTGAGTTTCACTCTTGCCGCCCAGGCTGGAGTTTAATGGCATGATCTTGGCTCACTGCAACCTCTGCCTTCTGGGTTCAAGTGATTCTCCTGCCTCAGCCTCCCAAGTAGCTGGGATTACAGGTGTGTGCCACCACAGCTGGCTAATTTTAGTATTTTTAGTAGAGATGAGGTTTTATCATGTTGGCCAGGCTGGTCTCAAACTCCTGACCTGAGGAGATCTACCCGCCTCAGCTTCCCAAAATGCTGGGATTACAGGAATGAGCCACCACGCCTGGCTCAATTATCTTTAAGGAACAATAAGTATAGCACATTTAAAGATCACTTTCTGGACAAGAGTATTTAAGATCAAGCCAGGGGCGTAGATTCTCCATACATCATTCATACGTGGACTCCTAACATTTAGACATAGTTTGATTGACCAAAAAAGTAAATGAATAATTTGATACCATACTTTATGTGACAAAGGCTCAGTTTCTTCATCTGAAAAGTAGACATTGTAATATCTACCCTAGAGAGTTATGAATGCCAAGAGATGCGACAAGTCTGATATTTTACCCTACTTGCAAGCTAGCCAGTTAGCCTATCACGTATTTGGCAAAAGACAGACTTCTGATTCAGATGCAAATGATTTTTTTTCACTCAAAACAATAGCAGTAGCAGTTTACCATCCTCACTAGTTTTCTGAACCCCTATTCCCACACATAATGCAAAGCGGGCCAAATGATACCTGTGCATACAGTGACTTGCATTATAGAAAACGAGCCTTGGCCAAATTAAGGAAAGGGAATCTTTTATGATGTACTCTAAGCAAACCTGCCTGACCTTTGCCTTGGACAGAAACATTATCTTTATTATACTGGACAGTAAACAAATCTGCCCTTTGCTTCAGAGAGAGGGAGTACTCTTTCTATCTTCCAAGGCTATTTTCTATCAAACATTCTTGAAAAGATGATCCAGAACAAAGGCTGTTAGTACCTCTCCTTGTAAGACAGGCATACATGTGAAGGACCAGTGGAAAATTGCCTCCCAATGATATCCACCCCTTGTTTCTACACTAGTTTTTTGAATTTTCGCATGAATATGCCATTCCCTTGGCCATTCTATTTAATCTGGCTGGCAGAAGCTGGCCCAAATCTGTGTAATTTGTCTCATACAGTATTTAAGGTGAATATCAATAGGATTTCAAGTGGTATGATGAGGCCAACCTCATACCCCAGGGTTCCCACCACGTCCTCCAGGACCCCAGGCCTACCTAACCAAACAAATTCCACAAAACATCAGGGTCTATCTTAGAAAACTTAATGGCTTTCTTCTTGAGTTTCTGCATTAACCTTTCCATTTGATTTAAGGCATTAATTCAGCCACATCAGAATGCATTAATACTGAAATGAGTAAATCTGGGACACTGCTATCATCCATAGCAGCCTTGGACAGTGAGCTGAGGCAGACCTGAATACTTTCCAGGACATATCTAGGTTGTGCCATTGATGGCTTCAACTCCAGTTAGGAACAAATTTCATACCACCTTCCTCATTCGATGGCTCTTGTAGAGAAAACTGCCCACAGATTGTGCGTAAATAACAAGTCAGTTATGCTTCTGGGAAGATCCCCCAAGTAATAATGGTAACCTCATTTCAGGTAGATTTCTGTAGTTATTTGAGGGTCACAGGATCTTATTGGTGGTGTTTCCTTTTTTTTTTTATTATTATACTTTAAGTTCTAGGGTACATGTACATAACGTGCAGGTTTGTTACATATGTATACTTGTGCCATGTTGGTGTGCTGCACCCATCAACTCATCAGCATCCATCAACTCGTCATTTACATCAGGTATAACTCCCAATGCAATCCCTCCCCCATCCCTCCTCCCCATAATAGGCCCTGGTGTGTGATGTTCCCCTTCCCGAGTCCAAGTGATCTCATTGTTCAGTTCCCATCTATGAGTGAGAACATGCGGTGTTTGGTTTTCTGTTCTTGCGACAGTTTGCTGAGAATAATGGTTTCCAGCTGCATCCGTGTCCCTACAAAGGACACAAACTCATCCTTTTTTATGGCTGCATAGTATTCCATGGTGTATATGTGCCACATTTTCTTAATCCAGTCTGTCACTGATGGACATTTGGGTTGTTTCTGTAATTACTGGTCTCAAAACTCCCTGTGACTTCAGCAGAACTATGACTCTAGATGATCTGTCCTTTGCTCATCTTTCCGGCTTTATATTGACCCAGGCTTTCCCTTACTATTTATGTTCTTTAAATCCCTTATGTTTACAATGCTCCATCTAGCCACATAGCCCTTGCACAAGCTGGGCCCCTGAGGGGCCAAATGCTTTTCCCTACCAATGCTTTTCCTTTCCCTACCAATCTCTGCCTAAGTAACATCCACTCACCCTTTTTCATTTCTGTCCTATCCTTACTATCCTATTATACCATATATCTTGTGCTTTTCAGGTGTCTTGTACTGCTTCATAGCACTTTCCACAATTTTGGTTTACATCTATTAGAGTTAATTGATTAGTGCCTGTCTAGTGCTAGACTGTATGCTTTATGGTGGCTGGGAGTGCATTTGTTTTTGCTCCCCATTGTATTCCTGCAGCTGTCTAGCACAATGCCTGGGAAGTAGTCAGCGTTCAGTAAATATTTATTAAAGGAATTCATTTTTTGGTTTATTTAATACTGTTTGAACAGGATATTAGTGTCAAGCCCTTGGGCAGTTATCCTTCATGCATCAAAGGTGGCTCACCAAAATTGGCTGTGGCTTGATTGACTAGGAAAGAAGATTCAGTAGTAAGGCACCAAGTAAAAATACAGGATGGTGTGCCTAGCAAAAGAAGCAGGAAATGAGGTAGGAGAGAAAAACCCAGAGGCACTAGGAAAAACACAGCTTGAGGCTAACAAGGATAGCATTTACTTACCTGAAATCAGCAGCAGTCTACTCAATGGGCAGGCATCAATCAGTCACGAAGTGACTTACCTAAAATAGTCAAAGTTATAAGGACAAGGTGTAATGGTGGTGGTCTATGGAAAAGGGAAAATAGGGAATTATTGTTTAATGAATTCTGAGTTTCAATTTGGGAAGATGAGAAAGTTCTGGAGCTGGATGGTGGTGATGCTTGCCTAATAATGTGAATGTATTAATATTTAAGGCCACTGAAATGTACACTTAAAAATGGTTAGGATGGTAAATTTTATATTATGTATGTTTTGCTTCAACAAAAATTTTAGAAAATATTTTCAGACTAAGCAACTATTTTAAGATAAAGCTAAGTTTGTATGTACTGCTTCCTAAGCTATATGACCTTCGGAAGTCATTTAACCTCCTTGTCTCTCAATGTTTTGTCTCCTCATCTGGAAAGCCAGATAATAATAATACCTGTCTTATGGGATTATTATAAGGATTAAATGAAAGAATATCTATAAAAAGATTAGAACTTTGTAACATAAGTGCTTAAGAAATGTTAATTACTATTGTCATTTTTATTATATGTTGTAAAGTAGACAAATAAATTACAGAATCCTACGTTTTTCTTAAAAAAAAATAGTGATTTAACGTATAACTAAACTCCAGGCTGCTTAGAAGGTTTAATAGTCCTTCATGGAGCCACAGTATGGGAAATGGTGCTGGAGGATTCAATTTTTCAGTTCCTCAAGGGTTTCAGGTTGGGGAAGGTCTCAGGATGATGCCTGTGAGTTGGTTCCATTCAGTCAATTGAAGAATAGTGACAGTGTCCCCATGAAGTACCAGATTTGCCTAGAAGTTCTTTTTATTCCACTTGTATTATGTTTTAGTTTTTCATTAGGGTAGTTCATTGAGTCCTTGAAATATCAATCATTTCCCCACTTGGCTGTAAGTTACTCAAAGTCAGACACTCTATTTATTCTCTGGATCCAAATTGGCTAGCATAGTTCCTGGGATGTACCGAACAGGAATCCCATGCACTGTTGTCATGTGAGCTCTGTAGAGAAACTGCTAAGTTTCAGTCAAGCTCTGCCTCTTCTTGCTGTATAACCTTGGAACTTTATTGGATTTCTCCTAGCTTCAGCTTCCTCATAGAGATTATAAAGCTCAAGGTCTTATGAGAAACGTATGAGATAATGTTTAGGAGCACTTAGGAAGTGCCTGGCATATATTTAGTGCTCAATGAATGTTAAATTTTACCTTTAGGGGCGTAATAGCACATTCTATCCTCATTTTGGTTAGAGACTGAGAATTGTAAAAAACTGTTGTAACATTAATAGCTACACGTAATAGAAAGTCAGAAGACTCACCTGGATGTTTTCCCTTCTAGTGGTGACTCAGGAATCCAGAATCCTATCTTGTGGTCCCATGTCCCAGAGCCTCCTTGGAATTCTTAATTGTATCCTAGGGGTCAAGTATAGGAGTAATATAATTCCTGTATAATTCCCAGCTCCCCATGTTCTATTAGACAACATTCAGTCACATGACCCCATATAGAAACAGGTACAAGAATACTAAAAAACTAGTTTTCTTATGTGCCCAGAATATAGTATGAGGAATTATTTCTATTATAATAGATTTCATCAATAATTACTAAATATCATCTAAGATTCACTTATAATAATAACATGTTCACTGCACTTAATACAGTTTTATTAATAATGTTATTTTTGTTACCTTTGTTTCACAAATTGACTGGTATGGATATATCCTGCCTATGTGTAGATTCAATCTGACAGTTGAAGAACAGTGGGAAAGATGACAAAAACTAAAGACCTGCTTCCAAACACACACCGTGAGATTGTTGAAGCTGTTTTTGTCTTGGAAACCATAAGAACTGCGGATATATTTCATTATGAACTCTATTGATTTTCTTTAAACTCTCCTTTGATTTAGTTGTAGGGTTAAATAGATCCCATTTTAGGCATTAATAAGTTTCAGAAGCTTCATATTTGGCTTTGAGATTCCAGTTAACCTAAAGCTTTTTCTAGTAAGAACATATATAGCACATCTTATTTGTTAGCTAAATGATAAGCTTTTAGCAGTTATTTCTCAAGAGACTCCTGCTCCACAGGTCAGAATTTATCTATTTTCCACCAAGTAGAGGTACTTAATTCTTACAGTAAGGCAGTTGACTGTGTTGGTTTGACATCCGCTACTTCTTTGACATTATTTTTAGTCATTCTTTATTCTTTATATTCTTAATTCATTTGATGAACAGGGTTTTGGATGCCCTCAGCTAAGGGGGAAAAAGTGCCCAAGTGTCCTCCTTATTGCTTTTAAACCTCTGGGATTATCAGATGCTTTGCAACTCTGTTAAGCTCAAGGCAATTTAATAACTTGCACACTCCAAATTATAAGAACATATAAAACAACTAGGACAGTGACAGCTTAAGTAGGACATTTCCTTTCTAAATACTCAAAAGTAGCCACATTAGACTGAGGTAAAATAGAACTAAGACTCTACTCTATGTCTTACCCTTGTAATTGCTTAAGACTCCGTGAAACTATTTGTAGTGATTGGCTCATTTACCTTTGAGTCTTATCAAGTGTTTTCTGGCATATCATCAAAAGTATATATGATATGTGTGTATTGGAGGAGGGGAGGCAGAACAAGATGACCAGATAGAAGCCACCACTGATCATCTTCCCTGCAGGAACACCAGACTTAACAACTGTCTACACAAAAAAGCATGAGAACCAAGAATCAGGTGAGGGATCAGAGTACCTGGTTTTAACTTCATATTACTGAAAGAGACACTGAAGAGGGTAGAAAAGACAGTATTGAATTGTTGACACCACCCCCTCCTCATCCCCCAGCAGTGGCTGCATGGCACGGAGAAACTGCACTTGAGGGAGGGAGAACAAAGCAATTGCAGGACTTTGCGTTGGAACTTAGTGCTGTCACAATGAAAAGCAGCACTGAGCAGAACTCAGCCAGAGCCCATGGATGAGCATTTTATACTAGCCCTAGCTAGTGGGGCAACATTTCTCTCAGCGATTAGAACCTGAGTTCCAACAAGCCCTACCACTGTGGGCTAAAGGGCTCTGGGGTCCAAAACAAACTTGAAAAGCAGTCTAGACCACAAAGACTGCAATTCCTGAGCAAGTCCTCTAGCTGTGCTGGGGTTGGAACCTGTGGATTTGGGGGCCATGTGACCTAATGAGGCACCAGCCAGGGTGGCTTGCATCACCTGTTCCCCAACCTCAGGCAGCACAACTCACAGCTCCAGGAGAGAATCCTTCCTTCTGTTTGAAGAGAAGAGAGGGAGAAGTAAAGAGAACTTTGACTTGCAACTTGTATACCTGCTTAGCCACAGTATATAGGGTATCAGGCAGAGTCCTTGGCACCCTATTCCAAGCCCTAGCTCCTAAACATCTCTAGACATACCCTGGGCTAGAAGGGAAGCTGCTGCCTGGAAGAAAAGAACCCAGTCCTAGCAGGATTCATCACCTGCTGACTAAAGAGCCCTTGGGCCCTGAATAATCAGCAGTGGTATCCAGGCTGCATTCATTATGAGCCTTGAATGAGACTCTGAGATGTGTTAGCTTCAAGTGTGACTAAGCATATTTCTAGCTGTGGTGGCTATGGGGAGGGAATCCTTCCGCTTGAAAAAAAGGAGAGGGAAGAGTAAAGGGAACTTTTTCTTGCAGCTTAAGTACCAGCTTGGCCACAGTGGGGCAGACCATTAAGTGGGCTCTTGGATGGCATTTCTGGACCCGCCCTGGGCCAGAGGGGAACCCACTGCCCTGAAGGGAGTATTCCAGGCCTGACAACATTCATCACAAGCTGACTGAGGAGCTCTTGGGCATTGAATGAACATCAGTGATAGCCAAGAAGTGCTCACTGTGGGCCTGGGGTGGTGGTGGCCATGGGAAGACACTTCTCTGCTTGTGAAAAAGAGAGAGAAGAGTGGGAAGTACTTTGTCTTGTGGCTTGGGTGTGAGCTCAGCTGCAGTAGAATACAGCACTAGGTAGATTCCTAAAGTTTCCGACTCTAGGCCTGGGCTCACAGGTGAAATTGTTGCCCTGAAGGGAAGAAGGCAAGCCAGACTGGGTTCACCACCTGTAGAGCCCAAGGGTGCTGAGTGAACAAAGGTGGTATCTAGGCAGTGGTTACCATGGGCCTGAATAAGACCCAGTGCTGTGCTGACTTCAGGTATGACCCAGTACAGTTCCAGCGGTGGTGACCACAGGGGTGCTGTGTCACGCCCTCCCCCCTAGCTCCAGGCAGCTCAGCACAGAGGGTGAAACTCTATTTGTTTGGGAGAAAGTAAGGGAATAGAGTAAGAGTCTGGTAATTCAGATAATTTTTCCAGATTTTATCCAAGCCCACCAAGGCAGTACTTCTGTGAGTCTGCAAGAGCCACAGTGTTACTGGGCTTGGGGTGACAGCTCATGCAAATGTGGCAGCAGTGATCAAAAACTTACATCAAATACCCAAGTCCCTTTGAATACCCAGAAAGCCTTCCTAAGAAGGACAGGTGCAAATAAGTCCAAACTGCAAAGACTAGAATAAATACCTAACTCTTCAGTGTCTAGACACTAACAAATATCCTCAAGTATGAAAGCCATCCAGGAAAACATGACCTCACCAGTTGAGGCACCAGCGACCAGTCCTAGATAGACAGAGATATGTGATCTTTCAGATAGAGAATTCAAAATATCTGTTTTGAGGAAGGAAACCAATAAAATTCAAGGTAATACAGAGAAGAAATTCAGAATCCTATCAGATAAATTTAACAAAGAGATTGAAATGACTAAAAAAGAATCAGGTATACATTCTGGAGTTGAAAAATGCAATTGACATGCTGAAGAATGCACCAGAATCTCATAATAGGAGGGTTGACCCAGCAGAAGAAAGAATTCGTAAGCTTAAAAACAGGTTTTTTGAAAAGACAGTCAGAGGTAACAAAATAAAAAAAATGAAAAAGAATGAAGCATGCTTGAAAGATCTAGAAAACACCTCAGAAAGGCGAATATAAGAATCATTGGCCTTAAAGGGGAGGTAGTGAGAGAGCAGGGGTAGAAAGTTTATTTAAAGTGATAGCAACAGAGAATCTCTCAAACCTAGAACAAGATATCAGTATTCAAGTATAAGGAGGTCATAGAACACCAAGCAGATTTAACCCAAATAAAACTACCTCAAGACATTTAATTATCCTTGATCTTTTGGAGTTTGATTATGAAAACGTTCTAAAAGTGACAAGAGAAAAGAAATAATATAAATTGGAGTTCCATTATGTCTAGCAGCAGACTTCTCAGTGGAAACTTTACAGGCCAGGAAAGGGTGGCACGATATATTTAAAGTGCTGAAGGCAAAACACTTTTCTCCCAGAATGGTATATTCCATGAAAATATCCTTCAAAAACAAAGAAGAAATAAAGACTTTTGCAGACAAACAAAAGCTGAGGGATTTCAACACCAGACCTGTCCCACAAGAAATGCTAAAGGGAGTCCTTCAATCCGAAAGTAAAGAATGTTAATAAGCAATAAATCATCTGGAGGCACAAAACTCACTGGTAATGTAAATACACAGAAAAGCACACGATATTATAACACCATAATTGTGGTTTGTAAACTACTCATATCTTGAGTAGAAAGATGAACCAATGAACTGAACAAAAATAATAACTTTTCAAGACATAGCCAGTACTATATGATATAAATAGAAACAATAAAAAATTAAAAAGTGAGGGGGGGATGATATTAAAGTGCAGAGTTTTTATTAGTTTTCTCTTTGCTTTTTTGTTTATACAATCAGTGTTAAGGTGTCATCAGTTTAAAATAATGAATTATAAGATACTACTTGCAAGCCTTACGGTAACCTCAAATTTTGAAAAATGTACCATAGACACACAAGAAAGAAATTAAAGCATACTATCAGAGAAAATCACCTTTCTTAAAAGGAAGACAAGAAGAAAGGGAAGAAGAAGAAGAAAACCACAAAATCACCTTTTCTAAACAAAAGACAAGAAGAACAGAAAACAACAAAATGGCAAGGATTTATTATTATTAAGTTCTTATTATTGATAAGGACTTGTTAAGTTCTCACTTATCAATAATAACATTGAATGTAAATGTACCAGACTCTCCAATCAAAGGACAGAGAGTGGATAAATGGATTCAAAACACAAGACCCAACAATCTGTTGCTCACAGGAATCACACTTAACCTATAAAGACACATACAGACTGAAAATAAAGGGATGGAAAGAGATATTTCATGCACATGGAAAGTAAGAAAAGCAGGAATAGCTCTACTTACGTCACATAAAATAAATTGCAAGACAAAAACTATAAAATGAGACAAAGAAGGTCTTTATAGAATGGTAAAGGGGTCAAGTCAGCAAGAGGATGTAATGATTTTAAATATATATGTACCCAACACTGGAGCACCTAGATATATAAAGCAAATATTACTGGATCTAAAGAGAGACACCCCAGTACAATAATAGCTGGAGACTTCAACACCCCACCTTCAGCACTGGACAGATCATATAGACAGAAAATCAATAAGAAACATTGGACTTAATTTGCACTATAGACCAAGTGGTCCTAATAGATATTTATAGAACATGTTACCCAACAGCTGCAGAATACACCTTCTCTTCAGCACATGCATCATTCTCAAGGATAGACCATATGTTAGGTTACAAAACATATCTTAAAAAAAAAAGCCTGGATTAATTCCACGTCTCTGCTATTGTGAATAGTGCTTAAAATAAAAGTTATAAAATGGAATAATATCAAGTATCTTCTCTGATCACAATGGAATAAAACTAGACATCAATAGTAAGAGGAATTTTGGAAACTATTTAAACACATGGAAATTAAACAATATGCTCTTGAATGACCAGTGAGTCCATGGAGAATTAAGAAGGAAATTTAAAAATTTCTTGAAAGAAATGACAATGGAAACAAAATATACTAAACCCTATGGGATACAGCAAAAGCAGTACTAAGAGGAAAGTTTATTGCTATAAGTTCCTACATCAAAAAAGCAGAAAAACTTCAAATAAACAACCTAGTGATGCATCTTAAAGAACTGGAAAAGCAAGAGCACACCAAATGTAAAATTAGTAGAAGAAAAAAAATACTAAAGATCAGAGCAGAAAAAAGTAAAATTGAAACAAGAAAACAATACAAAAGATCAACAATATAAAAAGTTGGTTTTTTGAAAAGATAAAACCAAAAAACCTTTACCAGACTAAGGTAAAAGAGAAATCCCAAATAAATCAAGAGATGAAAAAGGAGATGTTACAACTGAAATTAAAAGAGGCTACTATGAGCAGCTATATGCCAATAAATTGGAAAACCTAGAATAAATGGATTAATTAATTCCTAGACACATACAACCTACCAAAGATGAGCCATGAAGAAATCCACAACTTGGACAAACCAATAATTAACGAGAGTGAAGCCATAAGAAAAAGTCTCCCAGCAAAGAAAATCCCAGGACCCAAAGATTTTGCTGCTGAATTTTACCAAACTTTAAAGAACTAATACCAAATCCTGTTCACACTATTCACACTATTCTGAAACACAGGGGAAGAGGGAATACATTGGAGCTCATTCTTTGAAGCCAATATTACCCTGATACCAAAACCAGTCAAAGACACATCCAAACACACACACACACACACACACATACACACACACACACACCCCAAAACAACTACAGGCCAATATCCCTGATGAACACTGATGTAAAAATCCTCAACAAAATACTAGCAAACCAAATTCAGCTACACATTATGAAGATCATTCACCATGACCAAGTGGGATTTATTCCAGAGATGCAAAATCAATATGAAAATCAATTGATGTGATATATCATATGAAGAGAATGAGAGGCAATAACCATATATGATTATTTCAATTGTGCTGAAAAAGCATTTGATAAAATTCAACGTCAATTCATGATAAAACTCATCAAAAACAGGATAGAAGGAACATAACACAATAAAAGCCATGTATAACAGACCCACAGCTAGTATCAAACTGAATGGGGACCTCCAAGCCTTTCCTCTAAGATCTGCACCATGACAAGGAAGTCCACTTTCAACACTTTTATTCAACATAGTACTGGAAGTTCTAGGTAGATCAGTCAGACAAGAGGAAGAAATACAGGGCATCCAAATTTGAATGAAAGAAGTCAAATTATCTTTGTTTGCAGATAATATGATCTTATATTTGTAAAAACCTAAAGACTCCAGAAAAAAACTATTAGAACTGATAAACAAATTTAGTATAGTTGCAGAATATAAAATCAGCATACAGAGATCAATAACATTATTATATCCCATCAGTGAACAATCTTAGAAATCAAGAAAGTAATCCCATCTACAATAGCTACATAAAATTAAATATATAGTAATTAACCAAATAAGTGAAATATCTCTACAATAAAAACAATAAAACATTGAAAGAAGTTCAAGAAGACACACACAAAAAAGCAAAAATATTCCATGTTCATGAATTGGAAGAATCAATATTGTTAAAATGGCCATATTAACCAAAGCAATCTACAGATTCAATGCAATCTCCATCAAAATACCAATTACATTCTTCACAGAAATAGAAAAAACAATTTTAAAATGTATATGGAACCAGAAAAGACCCAGAATATCCAAAACTGTCCTGAGAAAAAGGAACAAAACTGGAGGAATCACATTATCTGACTTCAAATTATAGTATAGATGCACAGTAAACAAAACATAAAAGCATACACATAGACCAGTGGAACAAAAGAGAGCACATGTGGCATAAAAGCATACACATAGACCAATGGAACAAAATAGAGAACCCAGAAACAAATCCATACATCTACAGTGAGCTCATTTTCAACAAAGGTACTAAAGAACATACAATGGAGAAAAGACAGTCTCTTCAATTAATGGTATGGGGAGAACTGGATATCCATATGCAGGAGAATGAAACTAGATTGCTCTCTTCTGCCACATACAAGAATCAAATGAAAATGGATTAAAGACTTGAATCTAAAACCTCAAACTAAGAAACTATTAAAAGAAAACATTGTAGAAACTCTCCAGGACATTGAACTTGGTAAAGAATTCTTGAGTCATACTTCTCAAGCACAGGCAACCAAAGCAAAAATGGACAAGTGGCATCAGATCAAGTTAAAAAGTTTCTGCACAGCAAAGGAAACAATCAACACAGTAAAGAGACAACCCACAGAATAGGAGAAAATATTTGCAAACTATCCATCTGAGAAGGGTCTAATAATCAGAACATACAAGGAGCTTAAACAACTCTCTATGAAAAAGTCTAATAATATGATCAAATAATGAGCAAAAGATCTGAACAGACATTTCTCAAAAGAAGACATACAAATGGCAAACAGGCATATGAAAAGGTGTGCTAAATCAGAGAAATGCAAGTAAAAACTACAATTAGATCCTAAGTTAAAATGGCTTTTATCCAAAAGACAGGCAATAAAACAAATGCTAGAAAGGATGTAGAGATAAGGGAACCCTTGTACACTGTTGGTGGGAATGTAAATTAGTACAACCACTATGAAGAACAGTTTGGAGGTTCCTCAAAAAATCTAAAAATAGAGGTACCATATGATCCAGCAGTCCCACTGCTAGGTATATACCCAAAAGAAAGGAAATGAGTGTATCCAAGAGATACCGGACACTACTGTGTTTATTGCAGCTATTCATAATAGCCAAGATATGGAAGAAACCTAAGTGTCCATCAGCAGACAAATGGATAAAGAGAATGTGCTACTTATACACAATAGAGTACTATGCATCCACAAAAAGGAATAAGACCTTGTCATTTGCAACAACACGGATAGGACTGGAGTTCAATTATGTTATGTGAAATAAGCCAGACATAGAGAAATTCTGCATGCTGTCACTTATTTGTAGGGGCTAAAAATGAAGACAGTTGAGCTCATGGAGATAGAGAGTACAGTGATGGTTAACAGAGGCTGGGAAGGGTAATGAAAAGGTGGGGGATGGGAGGATGGTTAATGGCAATGGCCCCCAACCTTTTTGGCACCAGGGACCAGTTTTATGGAAGGCAAATTTTCTACTGATGGGGGAAGGGGGATGAGAGCGGATGGTTTGGGGATGAAACTGTTCCACTTCAGATACCTCATATCATCAGGTATTAGATTCTCATAAGGAATGCACAACCTAGATCCCTCACATGTGCAGTTCACAATAGGGTTTGCCATCCTATGAGAATCTAATGCCGCTGCTGATCTGCCAGGAGGCAGTGCTCAGCCTGTAATGCTCATTGACCCGCCGCTCACTTTCTGCTTTGTAGCCCAGTTTCTAACAGGCCACAGACCAGTACCAGTTCCTGGCCTCTAGGGGTTGGGAACCCCTGGTTTATGGATAGAAAAATATAGAATGAATAAGATCCAGTATTTGATAGGAGAATAGAGAGATTTTGGTCAATAATAATTTAATTGTACATTTTAAAATAACTGAAAGTGTATTATTGGATTGTTCGTAACATAAAGGATAAAAGGTCTAGTTGATGAATATCTTATTTCACAAGATGTGATTATTATTCATTGTGTGCGTGTATATATATATATCAAATATCTTATATACTCCATAAATATATATACCTACACATACTCACAATTTTTTTAAGTATATGTGATGCATGGATAGTTAGAGTTATATGTGGGAGAATTAGATCTGATTTATAAGGTTATGTTAATATATTCCTCTCTTAGGGGCATACATATTTGTTAATACTAACTGCTGGTTAAGGAACTTCTGCTCTGGGATCAAGTGGCACAGGAGTTTGGTGTAAGCCTTAAATTTTAATCTCCTTGATTTTGGTGAGCTCAAAATTTATATGATAAAATTGCAATATGCCTGTGGGTGTTCTTGTGTTAAGGTTTGTGAAATTAGGATTAAAGACTCACATTATTGTATATATTTCTCTCTAAGCCATATTCTTCTTATTTGTCCCAAGAACTCTCTTTCTTTGACTTACATCTACCCCATGCCCTTGGTAACTACTGTGTGTTAATGCAGCATTTTGCTTTCTATATCTGGTGTATTTCACTTAATATAATATCCTATAGGTTCATCCATGTTCTGGCAAATGCAGAATTTCCTTTTTTAAGGCTGAATAATATTTTAGTGTGTGCATGTTTGTGTGACTATATCTCAACATTTCCTTATTCATTCAGCTGTTGATGGATACTTTGGTTGTTTCCATATCTTGGTTATTGAGAACAGTGTTTCAATGAACATGGGAGTACAGATATCTTCACATGATAATTTTCACTTCCTTTGAGTATATATCCAGAAGAGGAATTACTGAGTCTTACAGTAGTTCTAGCTTTAATTTCTTTAGGAGCTTCCATACTGCTTTCCATAATGACTTTACCAATCTACATTCTCCCCAATAATGTACAGGGTCCTCCTTTTCTCCACATTTGTGCCAATACTTTTTACCTCTTGTCTTTTTGATAATGGCTATCCTTACTGGTGTGAGATGATGTTTCACTGCAGTTTTGACTTGCATTTCCCTGATGTTTAGTGATGTTGAGTATCTTTGCATATAACTGTTGGCTATGTTTATATCTTCTTTAGAGAGATGTCTATTCAGATCCTTAGGGTTATTTGGTTTTTTTGCTCTTGAGCAATATGAACTCATTATGTATTTTGGATATTAACACTTTATCAGATATATGATTTGCAAATATTTTCTCCCAATCAGTAGGCTGTCTTTTCATTTTGTTAAGTGTTTCCTTTGCTGCACAGAAGCTTTTTAGTTTGATGGAGTCCCATTTATTGATTTTTGCTTTCGTAGCCTGAGCTTTTGGTGTGCTCTTCAAAATATCATTGCCTACACCAATGTCAAGAGGCTTCTCTCCTGTTTTTCTTCAAGGATCATGGTTTCAGGTCTTAAAGTTAGGTCTTGTATCCATTTTGGGTTGATTTTTGTGTAATATATAAGAGCAAGAATTCCTGAAAAAGGGCTGAAGTAGAAGTTCAAGTTTTCTAAGTTTTCTACTCACAGTTGCCAAGTATCTATTCAACTGTATTTAGTGACTACATCTAGGAGTTACAACATGTAAATAAGATAATATTAGAGGAGGTTGTTTATCAGCAGGAAATTTACCATCCAGTAAGATGTCATGGGCATATTTTTGTCTATAGGAACTTCCTGAACTGTGGCTAGAACCCGAGGGTTCAGAAAGAATGGCAGTGGTTTTTTTTTCGTTTATTTATCTTTTTCTCAACATGTTGTATTTTTGTGTTTTATGTGTGCTTAGCAGCTCTGTGTGCAGTTTTATTGACTTCTAAACTAAGCAAATAGAACGAACTCTGGGATAAAGTGCTAAGGGAGTGCGCCACAGGGAGCACATTATACTGAGGCGCTTCACTCCATGGGCTCTGGCTGCCAATTTGCTTACAAGTGCAATTCAGGAAGCTGGTTATGGTCTATCAAGCCCTAAATAATCTGGGCCTTGTTCACCCCAATAATTAGCTCTTTCTTTTTATACCATCACCACAATTAATCATGGCCCATCATTCTCATGCAGTATATGGGGATGTTCTGCAGTACCTCATTCGATGAGCTCTTTCTACAACAATGCTCCACTTGTTTGTAATGAGAGGCAGTGCAGAGTTGTGAGACTGGGGTTCCAAGTACAGTTTCAACTATTATGTGGTAACAGTTGTGGGATGTTGGTCAACTTACTACAATTATTGCTACTGTTAACTATAATAGCAAACACATACACTACTATGTGTCAGATACTGTTCTACCTTTTAACAAACATTAATTTTTTCAGTTATTACTCCTAACCCTATCTCACAGCTATTGTTATTACTATCTCCATTTTATAGGTGATAAAACCAAGAAAAATTACTGAAACTCTGATTCTCAGATTCTTTAACTGGGAAGTGATAATAACAACAGTACTAATACTAACTTAATAATAATGTGATAACAGGAACAGAAAACTAAACACCTCATGTTCTCACTCATAAGTGGGAGTTGAACAATGAGAACACATGGACACAGGGAAGGGAACATTACACACCGGGGTCTTTTGAGGGGTGGGGACAAGGGGAGGGAGAACATGAGGACAAATACCTAATGCATGTGGGACTTAAAACTTAGACGACAGGTTGATAGATGTAGTAAACCACCATGGCACATGTATACCTATGTAATAAACCTGCACGTTCTGCACTTCCCAGAACTTAAAATAAATAATAACTATGTGATAAGGATTAAATGAGATTTTAAAAATATGCTGCATTTTATTAAACATGTACTCAATATTAGCTATTAATGTTACAGTGTATCTGGTGTAAATATTATGGTAAATATATATTTTCCCACTAAATATGTATGTATAAATATATATCATATAT
This sequence comes from Papio anubis, assembly GCF_008728515.1. NCBI lineage: Eukaryota > Metazoa > Chordata > Mammalia > Primates > Cercopithecidae > Papio > Papio anubis. The sequence goes on from NC_044984.1 coordinate 71,815,123, forward strand.
AATTTTTATATATTATAAAAGCTTTTAAATCTTCTTGGAAAAGTGACCACATCTGATTTATTTTGAATTGATATTTTGGGTGTTCTATTATCACCTGAGACAATATAAAAGTATGTGTATGGATGTATGTTTTGTATCTTGTTTTTAATCTAAAACCATCCATTTCATCCATGTGGACAAGGACATTACTTTTTTTTTGCTTATTTGAGGGGAGAGTCATTGTTAACTCCCAGATTCATGGGAATTTTGGTATCTGTGAGGGTTTTTGAGCAGTGATTCTATTTTGCTCTAGATATGACAATCATCAGATGAGGATGTCCATTGCATGAGTGTTTGTTCTAAGACTGAGACCTATTAGAGCACTTTTTGTGGAAAGTATATTTAATATTTGGAAGATGAAACACATGCGTTTAATAATCTACTGTACTTCAATTCTTCGATTTTAGTTGTTTAAAAGAGGAGAGGAAAAATACTTGCTATTTGGAAAACTCTTCATGTTTTACAATATCCTTGTCATTATAATATTGTCCAGTTATTTCACGTTTTGGGAATGGACCAGAGAAACAGTCATTTAACTGGCTTTGTGTACAAACATTCAGCAACTGTAATGAAATCAATATTTTATCTGGTTTTCTAAGATCGCATGATATCTTCGTATGCAGTTGAAGTACTTAGAAAGAAAACACCACTTAATCAAAAGAAATCTGATAATCATTTCCCATATCTGAATTTTCTGCCTCAACTTGTTTGCAAAAATTAAGGCACCCAAACATTCCTTTTAACTTTGTTTGGTTCATTGTTTAGTTGCACATTTTCAATGCTAAAGCTGCTCTTTACCTTAACCTCTTATGTGATAATTATTAATTATTTTCCCCAAGTTGTTTGTGGACCCACAGGTCCATGATGATAATTAGATTGTTGATAATAACAGAAAAATCAGAAGGAACAATAAAATATTGAAAATCTGACTCCCTATAACATATTGACCCACTTTACTGAGAATAACAATACACTGTAGAGTGAAAAAATGGGGAGGTCACTATCATAAACTGCAGTGGCCAGGATAGAAAAAATATAAAGAGAAGATGGTTGAATAGGAACAGCTCCAATCTATAGCTCCCAGCATGAGCGATGGAGAACGGTGATTTCTGCATTTCCAACTGAGGTACCGGGTTCATCTCACTGGGGCTTGTTGGACAGTGGGTGCAGCCCACGGAGTGTGAGCCAAAGCAGGGCAGGGTATCGCCTCATCAGGGAAGCGCAAGGGGTCAGGGGTCAGGAAATTCCCTTTCCTAGCCAAGGGAAGCCATGACAGACGATACCAGGAAAATTGGGACACTGCCACCCTAATACTGAGCTTTTTCAACGGTCTTAGCAAATGGCACACCAGGAGATTATATCCTGTCCCTGGCTTGGAGGGTTCATTCCCATAGAGCCTCACTCACTGCTAGCATAGCAGTCTGAGATCAAACTTCAAGGTGGCGGCGAGTGTCAGGGAGGGGCATCCACCATTGCTGAGGCTTGAGTAGGTAAACAAAGTGCCTGGGAAGCTCGAACTGGGTGGAGCCCACTGCAGCTCAAGGAGGCCTGCCTGCCTTGGTAGACTCCACCTCTGTGGGCAGGGCATAGCTGAACAAAAGGCAGCAGAAACTTCTGCAGGCTTAAACCTTCCTGTCTGACAGCTTTGAAGAGAGTAGGTTCTCCCAGCATGGAGTTTGAAATCTGAAAACAGATTGCCTCCTCAAGTGGGTCCCTGACACACAAGGAGCCTAACTGGGAGGCACCTCCCAGTAGGGGACGACTAACACCTCATACAGCTGGGTGCCCCCCTGATATGAAGTTTCCAGAGGAAGGATCAGTCAGCAACATTTGTCATTCTGCAATATTTGCTGTTCTGCAGCCTCTGCTGGTGATACCCAGGCAAACAGGGTCTGGAGTGGACCTCCAGCAAACTCTAACAGACCTGCAGCTAAGGGTCTTGACTGTTAGAATGAAAACTAACAAACAGGAAGGACATCCACACCAAAACCCCATTTGTACATCACCATCATCAAAGACCAAAGGTAGACAAAACCATAAAGAGAGGGAGAAACCAAGCAGAAAAGCTGAAAATTCTAAAAATCAGAGCACCTCTTCTCCTCCAAAGGAACGCAGCTCCTCGCCAGCAATGGAACAAAGCTGGACAGAGAAAGACTTTCATGAGTTGATAGAAGAAGGCTTCAGGTGATCGGTAATAACAAACTTCTCTGAGCTAAAGGAGGATGTTTGAACCCATGGCAAAGAAGCTAAAAACCTTGAAAAAAGATTAGACAAATGGCTAACTAGAATAAACAGTGTAGAGAAGACCTTACATGACCTGACGGAGCTGAAAACCATGGCATGAGAACTATGTGATGCATGCACAAGCTTCAGTAGCCGATTTCATCAAGTGGAAGAAAGGGTATCTATGATTGAAGATCAAACGAATGAAATGAAGCAAGAAGAGAAATTTAGAGAAAAAAGAATAAAAAGAAACAAACAAAGCCTCCAAGAAATATGGGACTATGTGAAAAGACCAAATCTATGTCTGATTGGTGTCCCTGAAAGTGAGGGGAAAAATGGAACCAAGTTGGAAAACACTCTTCAGGATATCATCCAGGAGAACTTCCCCAACCTAGCAAGGCAGACCAACATTCAAATTCAGGAAATACAGAGAAAGCCACAGAGATATTCCTCGAGAAGAGCAACTCCAAGACACATAATTGTCAGATTCACCAAAGTTGAAATGAAGGAAAGTAAGTTAAGGGCAGCCAGAGAGAAAGGTCGGGTTACCCACAAAGGGAAGCCCATCAGACTTACAGCAGATCTCTCGGCAGAAACTCTACAAGCCAGAAGAGAGTGGGGCCAATATTCAACATTCTTAAAGAAAGGAAGTTTCAATCCAGAATTTCATATCCAGCCAAACTAAGCTTCATAACTGAAGGACAAATAAAATCCTTTACAGACAAGCAAATGCTGAGAGATTTTGTCACCACCAGGACTGCCTTACAAGAGCTCCTGAAGGAAGCACTAAACATGGAAAGGAACAACTGGTACCAGCCACTGCAAAAACATGCCAAATTGTAAAAACCATCGATGGTATGAAGAAACTGCATCAATTAACGGGGAAAATAACCAGCTAACATCATAATGACAGGATCAAATTCACACATAATAATATTAACCTTAAATGTAAATGGGCTAAATGCTCCAATTAAAAGACACAGACTGGCAAATTGGATAAAGAGTCAAGACCCATCAGTCTGCTGTATTCAGGAGACCCATCTCACATGCAGAGACACACATAGGCTCAAAATAAGGGGATGCAGGAAGATCTACCAAGCAAATGGAAAAAAGCAGGGGTTGCAATCCTAGCCTCTGACAGAACAGACTTTAAACCATCAAAGATGAAAAGAGACAAAGAAGGCCATTACATAATGGTAAAGGGATCAATTCAGCAAGAAGAGCTAACTGTCTTAAATATACATACACCCAATACAGGAGCACCCAGATTCATAAAGCAAGTCCTTAGAGCCTACAAAGAGACTTAGACTCCCACACAATAATAATGGGATACTTTAACACCCCACTGTCAACATCAGACAGATCAACAAGACAGAAAGTTAACAAGGATATCCAGGAATTGAATTCAGCTCTGCAACAAGAGGACCTAATAGACATTTACAGAACTCTTCACCCCAACTCAACAGAGTATACATTTTTCTCAGCACCATATCAAACTTATTCCAAAATTGACCACATAGTTGGAAGTAAAGCACTCCTCAGCAAATGTAAAAGAACAGAAATTATAACAAACCGTCTCTCAGAACACAGTGCAATCAAACTAGAACTCAGGATTAAGAAACTCACTCAAAACCACTCAACTACGTGGAAACTGAACAACTTGCTCCTAAGTGACTACTGGGTACATAACGATATGAAGGCAGAAATAAAGATGTTCTTTGAAACCACTGAGAACAAAGACACAACATACCAGAATCCCTGGAACACATTTAAAGCAGTGTGTAGAGGGAAATTTATAGCACTAAATGCCCACAAGAGAAAGCAGGAAAGATCTAAAATTGACGCCCTAACATCACAATTAAAATAACTAGAGAAGCAAGAGCAAACACATTCAAAAGCTAGCAGAAGGCAAGAAATAACTAAGATCAGAGCAGAACTGCAGGAGATAGAGACACAAAAGACCCTTCAAAAAAATCAATGAATCCAGGAGCTGGTTTTTTGAAAAGATCAACAAAATTGACAGACCTCTAGCAAGGCTAATAAAGAAGAAAAGAGAGAAGAATCAAAGAGACATAATAAAAAATAATAAAGGGGTTATCACCACTGATTCCACAGAAATACAAACTACCGTCAGAGAATACTATAAACACCAATATTCAAATAAATTAGAAAATCTAGAAGAAATGGATAAATTCCTGGACACATACACCTTCCCAAGACTAAACCAGGAAGAAGCTGAATCCCTGAATAGACCAATAACAGGCTCTGAAATTGAGGCAATAATTAATAGCCTACCAACCAAAAAATGTCCAGGACCAGAGGGATTCACAGCCAAATTCTACCAGACATATAAAGAGGAGCTGGTACCATTCCTTCTGAAACTATTCCAGTCAATAGAAAAAGAGAGAATCCTCCCTAACTCATTTTTTGAGGCCAGCATCATTCTGATACCAAAGGCTGGCAGAGACACAACAAAAAAAGAGAATTTTAGATCAATATCTCTGATGAACATCGATGCAAAAATCCTCAATAAAATACTGGCAAACCAAATCCAGCAGCACATCAAAAAGCTTATCCACCATGATCAAGTTGGCTTCACTCCTGGGATGCAAGGCTGGTTCAACATACACAAATCAATAAATGCAATCCATCATATAAACAGAACCAAAGACAAAAACCACATGATTATCTGAATAGATGCAGAAAAGGCCTTTGACAAAATTCAACAGCCCTTCATGCTAAAAACTCTCAATAAACTAGACATTGATGGGGCGTATCTCAAAATAATAAGAGCTATTTATGACAAACCCACAGCCAATATTATACTGAATAGGCAAAACCTGGAAGCATTCCCTTTGAAAACTGGCACAAGACAGGGATGTCCTCTCTGACCACTCCTATTCAACATAGTGTTGGAAATTCTGGCCAGGGCAATCAGGCAGGAGAAAGAAATAAAGGATATTCAATTAGGAAAAGAGGAAGTCAAATTGTCCGTGTTTGCAGATTACATGATTATAAATTTAGAAAACCCCATTGTCTCAGCCCAAAATCTCTTTAAGCTGATAAGCAACTTCAGCAAAGTCTCAGAATACAAAATCAATGTGCAAAAATCACAAGCATTCTTATACACCAGTAACAGACAAGCACAGAGCCAAATCATGAGTGAACTCCCATTCACAATTGCTTCAAAGAGAATAAAATACCTAGGAATCCACCTTACAAGGGATATGAAGGAACTCTTCAAGGAGAACCACAAACCACTGCTCAATGAAAGAAAAGAGGACACAAACAAATGGAAGAACATTCCATGCTCATGGACAGGAAGAATCAATGTCGTGAAAATGGCCATACTGCCCAAGGTAATTTAAAGATTCAATGCCATCCCCATCAAGCTACCAATGACTTTCTTCACAGAATTGGAAAAAACTACTTTAAATTTCACATGGAACTGAAAAAGAGCCCGCATAGCCAAGACAATCCTAAGCAAAAAGAACAAAGCTGGAGGCATCACGCTACCTGACTTCAAACTATACTACAAGGCTACAGTGACCAAAACAGCATGGGACTGGTACCAAAACAGATATAGACCAATGGAACAGAACAGAGCCCTCAGAAATAATACCACACATCTATAACCTTCTGATCTTTGACCTGACAAAAATAAGAAATGGGGAAAGGATTCCCTATTTAATAAATGGTGCTGGGTAAACTGGGTAGCCATATGTACAAAGCTGAAACTGGATCCCTTCCTTATACCTTATACAAAAGTTAATTCAAGATGGATTAAAGACTTAAATGTTACACCTAAAACCATAAAAACCCTAGAAGAAAACCTAAGCAATACCATTCAGGACATAGGCATGGGCAAGGACTTCATGACTAAGACACCAAAAACAATGACACCAAAAGCCAAAATTGACAAATGGGATCTAATTAAACTAAAGAGCTTCTGCACAGCAAAAGAAACTACCATCAGAGTGAACAGGCAGCCTACAGAATGAGAGAAAATTTTTACAATCGACTCATCTGACAAAGGGCTAATATCCAGAATCTACAAAGAACTTAAATAAATTTACAAGAAATAATCAACCCCATCAAAAAGTGGGTGAAGGATATGAACAGACATTTCTTAAAATAAGACACTTATGCAGCCAACAGACATAAAAAATGCTCATTATCACTGGTCATCAGAGAAATGCAAATCAAAACCACAGTGAGATACCATCTCACACCAGTTAGAATGATGATCATTAAAAAGTCAGGAAACAACAGGTGCTGGAGAGGATGTGGAGAAATAGGAATGCTTTTACACTGTTGGTGGGACTGTAAACTGGTTTAACCATTGTGGAAGACAGTGTGGCAATTCTTCAAGGATCTAGAACTAGAAATACCATTTGACCCAGCCATCCCATTACTGGGTATATACCCAAAGGATTATAAATCATACTGGTATAAAGACAGATGCACACATATGTTTATTATGGCACTATTCACAATAGCAAAGACTTGGATCCAACCCAAAAGTCCATCAGTGATAGAATGGATTAAGAAAATGTGGCACATATGCACCACGGAATACTATGCAGCCATAAAAAAGCATGAGTTAATGTCCTTTGTAGGGACGTGGATGAGGCTTGAAACCATCATTCTGAGCATACTATCGCAAGGACAGAAAACCAAACACCGCATGTTCTCACTCATAGGTGGGAATTGAACAGTGAGAACACTTGGACACAGGAAGGGAAACATCACACACTGTGGCCCGTCATGGGGTAGGCAGAAGGGGGAGGGATAGTATTAGGAGATATACCTAATGTAAATGATGAGTTAATGGGTGCAACACACCAACATGGCACATGTATACATATGTAACAAACCTGTACGTTGTGTACATGTACTCTAGACCTTAACGTATAATAATAATAATAAAAAGAAAAAATATAAAGAGAAAGAAGAAAAAAGAACAAAAACCTTACAAAATGAAAACAAAAGACCAGTAATTCAGGAATTCTCTCAATTCCCATTTTATGTCAAATGAACCAGACTAACTGTCCTTAAATGTTTCCATAAGTAATTACAGGACGAGAAAATGACAAAAAGACACTGACACTAAATAAAAATTCTCTCTCAAATATATAATGCCTAATTTCTTTCTCTCAGAAGCAATATGGCGCCTTCTGTGACTTTCTCTATGTTGATGTAATTCATGTGTCAGGAATCCCAGTTGCTTTCACTTTGTAGTTGGCCAAAAAGAATATTGAGTTTTTCTTTTGAGACTGGTGAGATGCAGATTTAAAGACACAATGCTTGATGAGCCTTGAGGTGATGCATCTAATAGTTCTACTCCTTGGCAGTCACTCTGGAAGGAATGTTTTTAGAATCAATCACTGGCTCACTGTGGTCCTTAATCATGTGGACCCTCTGACATTCAAGTTCATAGTCCTGAGTAAAAACTAATCTAAGGGTTGAAACCAAGCAAAGGGTAGATAGAGCAGGATCCATTTTTATTAGTCATGCTTTTTAAAAAATGTCTGGATAGAGAATTACCCCGCAAATAATTGAACAAGGTTGACTTCTGCTGCTGACCTCAGAAGGCTTCTTGACAACCATCTCTAACAATGAACTTTGGGAAAACCCTAATAGTCTCTTCCCCATTATGTGTTTGTTTGGATAAAGTCCCAGTGCACCAGTTTCCTAAACTCAGATGTGGTAGGTGTATGTCCATGATGAGAAAAAACAGTTTATGACTGTTGGTGAGGTGAGATTGCTATAGAGGTTTGAGACAGCATAAACACATCGACCCATTTTCTACACTCCACTATAATAGAGAATGATTATGCTAATTGATGTAGGTTCTTGATCAAGGCTTTGGGCTCTACATATAGCTTTAAGAAGCAGAAACTTCCCTGAAGATCCATGTTGCATATTAGCAAAGCAGTTTCTATTGGTGCCTGCTCTCCTGTTATGACAGTTTTGACAGAGAAACTATTCTGGAGGCCCCCGAGGCTCCTTTCTACCTTAAGGCCTCTGAATTGAATATTCTCTTCCCCAGAAGGTCTTGACCCAGATCTTCTCTAGACAGGAGCCTTTCCATTGTTTGGAGACCTGCCAAAATGTCTGTTTTTTCAGAGGCTCCTCCTGTTCTGATATCAAAATAAAGCAGCACTCCTGTCACTGTCACCTCAGCTGTTTTGGATAACACTGTCACTCTGTTGATTTGTTAGTGTACCTGTTGTCTGTCTATCTTGCCACTAGAATGAAAGATGCATGGAGAAGGAGAGATCTTGCCTTTCTGTTTGGTGCCATGTTCCCTACGTAGATCATAGGTGCTTAAAAAAATAAGTATTGAATAAATCTGTTGGCATGCAGATAACAGCCAAGTCGAGGTTTTCATTTATAGCTATTTATAAGTAATAATAGTAATAATAACAACATTCTAAAATATTTTGAGGGTTCTGTGCCAGCACTACACCTCAGCGTAGTGCTTTACCTACATTTTCTCAGGTGAACTTCAAAATAATCTTAAAATCTAGCTGCTCTCATTATCCCCATTCTGTAGATACAGAAAGTGAGGCTCAGAAAGGTTCCTACCTCTTGGCAAAGCTTTCATAGCTGGTAAGTGGCAAAGCTGGGATTAAAATGCAGACAGCCTGATTATAAAGCCTTTGCAGCTAAGTACTCCAGGCCCTGAGGCATTTTTCTCTGGAACATGACGCAGTTTCTGAGCATTTCTTTCAGAACTTTCTTTCATGTGAATAATTAAGAATATCTGATGGTTGACAGTGTGATCTGCTACGATAGTTTAGGAATTCCACTTACATTGAATGACAGAATCTCTAAAGGTGGCTCTTTTTCCCATACAGGCTACATTCCATATTCTTAACATTTGGCAGACTGTACAAATGGTAATTTTTATTATTCAAGTCATACGAAACGTTTCCTGTGTTCTATTGTCTATTGGCAAAGTTTTTAAGCTTACCTATATTAATTATTTATACAAGATGCTTCTTTACTTTTTGATACACGTGGTAGTGTTGTTTCCTTGGCTAGCAGTTTCTTTTTAGTTGTTGTAACTGTCAAATTTGGTTCAGTCAAGGGCTTTCAAAAGTGCTTACCTGTGATCTCCACATATAACCAAATCAAAGGTAACATTTTCTTAGAAGTCTCTCAGTTCTCAGTGTTGAGACATTTGCCATGTTGTGTCATATATACACAGTAGTGCCCTAGAGTGGTGACTCCATTTGAATGACAATGTGAAATAAAAAGTACCTTCAGCTGGGCGCCGTGGCTCACGCCTGTAGTCCCAGCATTTTGAGAGGTCGAGGCAGGCGGATCATGAGGTCAGGAGATCCAGACCATCCTGGCTAACACGGTGAAACCCTGTCTCTACTAAAAATACAAAAAATAATTAACCGGGCGTGGTGGCGGGCGCCCGTAGTCCCAGCTACTCGGGAGGCTGAGGCAGCAGAATGGCGTGAACCGGGGAAGGCGGAGCTTTCAGTGAGCCGAGATCGCGCCACTGCACTCCAGCCTGGGCGACAGTGAGACTCCGTCTCAAAAAAAAAAAAAAAAAAAAAAAATTATACACACACACACACACACACACCCCTTTAGTTGACCCACAAAATGATGCCTCAACTTTCTGTGAGGGGTCTTCACATGGCAAGTATTTGATTTTGACAGGCCCCTAGAAAAATATCAAACCAGGTAGCTGGTCTGAATCACAGTCTATTCACTTAAGTGTACTGAAAATACTGCATTTCTTCATATTTTGTTGGTAACTGAATTCCAATATGCAGATCTCAGTGGTACAGTGGGAAATTCAAGCTCGTTTACAAATGTTGTGTGCTCTCTTTCCTTCAGAGCTGTGCCAAGGTCCCAGGCTTATCCATACCCAGAAACACAACGGTGCGTCCTCACCTCTTTGTGCATCAGTGTGTGGTGGTGACCACTGAGGGATGCCACCATTTTCAAGCCAAATGTTTTCTTTGGGTTCTAATTCCATCAATTCCGTGCCATAATTTGGGCTCAGGAATCTTAAGCAAAGTTGAGAATCCAGGAACCTCAGTAGCTAGGATCTTCTCTACTTTTGTGTCTCTCGAAGCAGTCCCCCTGCTAGGCTCTGACCACCTCCCTAGTGAAGAGCAGGTGCCAGTCCCTAGATCTCTGTCCTCTTCCTAAACAGGCATTCTTCCTTCCCCCACCTCAGGGATTCTCAAAATTACTTTCGAGGAGTCAGTCCAAATCTCCAAAATAAGAAATTGCAAGGGAAAACAATATTTCAACAAATTTTTGTCACAGGAAAGAGTGCCATTTAGAAAACAAATTTTAGGAAACAGCATGACTTATGTCCATTCATCTTATGTAACTAAATGGCCATTTTGAAGGCCTATTCTAAGATGATGTCATCGTCTAAAGTGACACGTAGGTTGGACTCTATCCAAAGTTGTTTGGAGCAGGTTTCAGGAGATTCTCTTGAAAAATGCTGTTGTCATCAGAGTCTGATTCTCATCATGAGAAAAATGATTAGTTGGATAGCACTAAAAAGCAAATAAATGAAATAAGCACAGATCTTTCACCTGGTGTGTGGGGGGGTGGGTGGCAGGCACTTATGGCTCCTATACTATTTTGGCCCATCCTCATTTCTGCAAAATAGCAGACAATTAAGGAATTCAAAGTGGCTAACATTCCTCACTGATACTGAATCATAGCACTCATGGACACATATCAGAGCAGCAGGGTTGGTGAGGTGGGAGGAGAGCTTCCCAATGTACCTTCAGGCCTCCTCAGAAATAGCATTCCTTAGAGGAGCAATTTTCTCCATTTGGATAGTAAAAAGGAAAGGCTTGCATATATCTGACCATTATAGTACCACAAACACCAGCTGGCCATAGACAAATATAAAATAGACCTAGAAAGAGAGCTTTCTACTTGTGTTCATGTATAATTTGTTAGAAAAGTATCTTTTTTTTTCACCTTTTTTATTGTTACTATGATTGTGGATATGCTTAGATATTTGGCATTTGGATAAGAATAAGTGTCATTCGCGTTGTTCACTTGTGGCAATTCTCTTGACTTGCTGCACCTGTTATTGAAGCCTTATTTCCAATTTCACTTTGAAAAGCACATAATAATGGCATTAATTTTGCTTTGATCTAAGGCTTTCTCTGATGACTGAATACTATAATTTACCCAGTGCACTGATTTCGATATGTTTTTCTTGATTAAGCTTACATAGGTATTGCATGTCACAACTGGTGGGGCTATAATAATTTTATAGTTGACTGAATGTCAAATTAAAAATGCATATGAGATAGTTAAGGATCCTATCCCGGTTAATTATTCTCATGGGATTCCTAAAATTTTGTGTTAATGAGCTGAAACATTCTGAAGACCAAATGCCTGGAATGTTTTAAAAGGGAGAATGAGAGAACCTACAAACTAGAAAATTCACATAAAGAATAACAGAATAGGCCGGGCGTGGTGGCTCACGCCTGTAATCCCAGCACTTTGGGAGGCCAAGGCTGATGTATCACGAGGCCAGGAGTTTGAGACCAGCCTGGCCAAGATGGTAAAACCCTATCTCTACTAAAAGTACAAAAATTAGCCAGGCTTGGTGGCAGGCGCATGTAATCCCAGCTACTCGGGAGGCTAAGGCAGAGAATTGCTTGAACCCGGGAGGCAGAGGTTGCAGTGAACCAAGATTATGCCACTGCACTCCAGCCTGGGCAACAGAGCCAGACTCCGTCTCAAAAAATAAATAAATAAATAAAAAATAACAGCTCACTTTTAGGGGTAAAGAAAAAAAAGAATAACAGCTCACTTTTAGGGGTAAAGAACACTCTTGCTATTAATCAGTATCATTTGTGTGTGTGGCTCAAGTCATGTGCATTGATACAGCTCTTCAGCGAAAACAGACCTAGCATGTGCTCAATGGAATTCAGTGCATAGTAACTGGTAGATGAATGAATGAATGAGCCAGTAAGTTATTGTTTTGTTTTGTGGCTCTGATTCACTCTTTGACTGATTGAAACCTGTGATTCTAGGGAAGATCATGAGCAGTGATGTCAGAAATCTCAAAATCTCTTGTTCAAAACTAGGGCAAGTCATTTACTTCTCTGAATCACTATTTTCTCATTTATAAAATAAGGAAAATTATTCTTACCTCTTAGTAGTTGTTTGGGGTTCAAATAGGTTGATTTTATATCTACATGGGTATCTATGTATCTATCTATCTATCATCTATCTATCTATCTATCTATCTATCTATCTATCTATTTATCTATCTGTCTATCTGCTGTATACATTCTAAAGTGTTCCACAGTATTGGGATTCTATCTTTCCATTTGGGACTGCTGCAATTTCCCAGCAGTCCGCAGCCATTCTAATTCAACTGAAGGAGTTTTATAGAGATTTTGTTCTGTGTGTTTGATTACTTCTCAAGGTCATTGAAGGACAGTCTGATAATCGCTTCTTCCATTTTGATATTGGAATAGCTTACTATGAAGAGTAGCTTTAATAACCTATTTCTGGAGCAAAAAAAAAATAGGCTGAAAAAAAGAGTATATCATAAGAATCCTAAAGACATTATGGAAAGTTTGAGCTCAGTTGTCATGGTGATAGGATTTTGCTCTAAGCAGCCAGGTGGTCCCATATGGCAGAGGACCACACTAAATGAAAGCTTTATTTCTTGAAATTGCAAAGAATCTTTATTTTAATCTTTCATTCATTTTATCATATGAGTCCCCACAAGCATTACTCAAAAATTTGTAGATGCCTATGCTTGGCTAGATTTCTAAATTATGCAGAATTAAAATATTTAGCTTCATTCTGATAATGAATATGGCAAATGGGTTATATGATATAAGCCTGTTTTTACAGTTTCAGGAGCACTGAAGGTTTTATAAAAATTCATTTTTATGAACTCTGAAAATTAAGTAAAAGCAAAAGGATAATAGAAAAGTTAGAGGGGCTAGAGGTATTTAGGGGGAACATGGGGAAAAGGCTGATAACGTCTTTTGTGTCTCTGGTTTAATGTCTCATTTAAGTAAATCACTTGGCATCAAAATAGAAAGGAAAAAGTGAAATTGTCTCTGTTTTTTGATAATCTGATCTTTATATGTCAACAACCCTAAAAACTTCACTGGAAAAAAAAACCAATCAGAACTAATAAACAATTTCAGTAAGGTTGCAAGATACAAAAGCAACACACAAAAATCAGTGTTACTTTAACAACCAACTAGGTGAAAAAGAAATTAAGAAATCAATCCTATTCACAATAGTATCAAAAACAATACTTAGGAATAAAATTTAACCAAGGAGGTAAAAAAATTATATACTGAAAAGTATAAAACATTGATAATAAATAGCAGACAATAAAAATAAGTGGAAAAGTATTCATGTGCATGAATTAGAAAAATTAATATTGTTAAAATGTCCATACAGCCCAAGGTGATCTACAGATTCAGTGCAATCCCTATCAAAATATCAATGTTAGTTTTCGCAGATATAGAGAACAATTCTAAGATTTGTATGGAACCACGAAAGACTGCATATAGCCAAAGCCATCTTGAGGAAAAAGAACAAAGCTAGAGGCATAGCACCACCCAACTTCAAAATTTATTACACAACTAAAGTAATCAAAATGGTACTAGCATGAAAACACACACTGACCCGTGGAACAGAATAGCCTAGAAATGAACCCATGCATTTATGGTCAATTGATTTTTGACAAAGGTGCTAGGAACACACCATACAGAAAGGACAGCCTCTTGAATAAATGGTGTTGGGAAAACAGGGTATCTGCATATAGAAGAATAAAATTAGTCCCTTATCTCATACCATATATGAAAATCAAAAATGGATTAGATTTAAACATAAGACCTGAAACTATAAAACTGCTATCAGAAAACATAGGGGAAATGCTCCGTGACCTTGGTCTGGGCAAAGATTTTTTGTATATGACCCCCCCCAAATACAGGCAACAAAAGCAAAAATAAACAAATGGGATTGCACCAAACTTAAAAGCTCCTGCACAGCAAAGACAACAGTAAAGGGAAGAGATAACCTTTGGATTGGGAGAAAATATTTGCTAACCATACATCTGATAAAGAGTTAATATCCAAAGTGTGTAAGCAACTTAGTGAAAACACAAGGAACCTAGTTAAATGGGCAAAGGACCTAAATATATATTGTTCAAAATAAAACACATACAAATGGCCAATGGATACATGGAAAAAATGTTCAACATAACTGATTACCAGGGATATACAAATAAAATGCATGATGAAATATTGCACACCTGTTAGAATGACTGTTATCAAAATGACAAAAGGTAAATGGCAAGCATGTGAAGAAAAAGGGAATCTTTGAGTACTATTGGTGAGAATGTAAATTAATACAGTCACTGTGGAAAACAGTATGAAGGTTCCTCAGAAAACCAAAATCAGAATGACCATGTGATCCAGCAATTCCACTTCTGGGTATATATCCAGAGAAATTGAAATTAGTATATCAAAAAGAGAATCTGCACTCCTATATTCATTGCAGCATTAATCACAGTAGCCAACATATGGAAGCAACGTAGATGCCCATTATCAAATGAATGGATAAAGAAAATGCTGTATGTGTATAGACACAGTGGAATATTATTCAGCTTTTTAAAAGGTGGAAATTCTGTCGTTTGTAATCACATGATAAACCTGGAATAAATTATGCTGAGTGAAATAAACCAGGAACAGAAAGCCAGATAGCACATGAACTCACTTATGTGGAATCTCAAAGTCAAACCCATAGAAGTAGAGAGTATATTGGTGGTTACCAAAGGTTGGGGGAAGAGGGGTGGCTGAGGGAGGGAAGATGTTGATCAAATTATATACAGTTTGAGTTAGACAGGAAGAATATGCTTTAGTGATCTATTGCATAGAATGGTGACTATAATAAAAATGCATTATATATTTCAAAGTTACTAAAATAGTAGATTTTAAATGTTTTCACTCACCAAAATAATAAGTATGTGAGCTGACCGATTTGTTAATTAGCTTCACTTATTTATTCCATAATGTAAATTTACATCAAAATATCACATTATATCAAATAAATATATAATATGTACAATTATTTGTCAGTAGTTAAAATCAAAAATTAAAAAATGACTTGAAGATGTTTTTTGTATAGTCTGAGTTATCTGAAAAGAGGATCCTAGAACTTGTTGAGTTTTTTTGTGCTTAGAATATCCAGTAGGAAGTCCAGTGTGCAGATGTTCTGCACGGACTATTTTTCAATGACATTAAGCTACATCGTTACCTCGGTTCTTGACTCTGTGGCATCATCACTCCCTTTTAATTCATGCTGCATTTTATGTTGCTTGGTACTTTATGTGAACCTTCATTTTAATCCTGAATATGCCTATGGATACCATGAAAT
Organism: Papio anubis; assembly: GCF_008728515.1. Classification (NCBI taxonomy): domain Eukaryota; kingdom Metazoa; phylum Chordata; class Mammalia; order Primates; family Cercopithecidae; genus Papio; species Papio anubis. Next base: position 71,830,810 of record NC_044984.1, read on the forward strand.
CTTCCAACTCTTTTTAATTTGTCTGAGAAAGTTTTCCCATTTATATTTTCCACTGAAATCTTGCACCCGTTTGGAGATGGATTTCCATGAAGCTATTGAAGCTTAAAATTCAGGGCTCCTCATTGCACAGATCCTTTCCTAGGCCTTCATGGGGCATATTGGATTTTGCATTCATAGTTTCGTTTTGTAAATGGGGACTCCAAAATTGGTTGATTTTTAGATCCCACAAAACTTGGACCTGCCCTAACTTCTGTTGCTGTAGACTACTGAAATGTCAAAATTATCAGCTGTATAAGTTTGTAAGTTCTGCCTAATTGGAATTCCTTGTATGAACACTATTTGTTAATCTCTTTTCCATGAAAATCTCTTCTTTGGTTGCTGTTTTTCCCCCGTTTTTGTGTTTTCTTGAAAGTTTCTTCTCATCTCCACTGTAAGCTGTTTTTCTGTCATTTCTACTGGCATTATCCAAGGGCCTATTCTTAGTCCCCTCCCTTCTTCTACTTGAAGTTTCTGTGTAATACATCCCTACTTAAGCCTTCAAACTATTCTCAAGTCTGCACTGTGTAATTCTGTAGCCAGTAGCCACATATGGATACTTAGCACTTGAAATGTGGCTAGTGCCATGTGCTAGAAAGAAACTTTATAAACATTGGGTAAAATCAAACATAACTCTTCTTGTTCCTTTTTACTTTTTAAAATGTTACTGTTAGAAAATATAGAATTTCTTACATGATTGGCATTATATTTGTGTTTGACAGCACTAAAAGCTGCTGATAGCTGCAGATCTCTGTCTCCAGTCCAGATGCCTCACTGGGATTTCAAGCATGAAAATCCCACCTGGGCATCTCATGAGGTCTTGGACTGAACCCATCACTTCCTTAGTGAATTGTTTTTCCTGCTTATCTTGGTTGGAGGAATCCACTATCTTTCAGTTCACCAAAACTAGAAACTGGCATGTGATGTTTGCTTGATTCCACCCTTTTGCTCATACACATATCTAAGCAATCACAAATCTTAATCAATTTGATCTCATAATTATATTTTAGGTACATTCTTTTCATCCTCACTGCATTTAACCTGGTTTGGGCTCTCCTAATTTCTTGCTTGAACTACTGCAAGAAACTTCCAAGTTTTTTTCCCCCATTCAATACCCCTAAAACATATTTTCTGTTGCTGATGGTTTATATATGACAGAAAATGTAAGCAGACTTCTAGAAAAAAAAAAAAAAAAAAACATCCAAAACAGGTGGCTTCTTTGGAGAGATTGCTGTAACTTTAGGAGGGGAGAAGTGCACTATTTTAGGCATACAGCAAACACCTTATATATATGGAGTCGGTTGCTATATCACATTATCAGTCCCTACTCCCAAACTGCCAACTCCGTCAGAAGATATGCAGGATTCTCAATTTTCACTGCCTAGTAAAGTGACTCTGAATTCTCTAAGAATGTGGGTGAAGTCAATGATCTTACAGTTTTTTTAAGTTTTTCCCTTTACTATTCTCTTTAATAAGCTCACAGTAAATAGGCAGCTGCTTGTGTGTAGGACAACCTCATGCCTTAACATCCCTTTGCTGCTTACTCTTCTATGTCTGCTTTGGTGACTATTTTAGATTGCCAATCCTCAGAGTGTAGAAAGTGATTTTGCTTAAACAACCTGGTGCATGTTAGAAATTAATAAATTTATTTTTAATTACAATGATTATGTTCCCATATTAATATTTATGAAGGTAAGTTCTAAGGAAAGTGGATATTAATCTTCCAATAGCAGCAGAAGGTTAGTGGTGAAACAAATTAAATAACAAATTAACCAAATGTTTTCTTTTAATTGTTAATTCTGCTACATTAAAATTCCTGTCTTCTTTGTCAATGCATGAGTTCATCAACACCTTTACTAATTTTTCTCTTTAGGGTTTGTACATGTTATTATATAAAATTAGTATCTGACATTTAGTGATTCAAACTTTGAGACACTAGAGATACTATACCATTTAGCTTTTTTAAAGAAGGATTTTTTTTTTCATAGAAAATGCCCAGCATAGCATACATTAAAGAGAAAAAGGAGCTGTCATCTTCAAATGTAGAAATAAATGGTCTTGCTTGTGTCATGAATACAGTGATACATGGCTGGAATCATGTTTTGTCTTTCAAAGGTATAAAGGATCTCTGTTCTCTATTGATGGCTCTCTACTTTGGTGTGATTCATTTCAATTTAAATTTTATATCAAATATGCATTCAATTATTTAGATTTCAATACAATTTAATAAGTATTCTTATTAAAGTTCTCTATTGCAAACCCTTCAATTTTACTTGTGATGCCGAACAAGGCTTGTCGGGATGATTACATTAATAATACATTGCTATCCAAAATTAAAGTGCAGAGTAGAGAACATGCTAATAGGTTTCATTGATTTCAACTTGGAAATGGGTGCAGGCAATCAGAAAGCAGGTGCAAACCTGACTAGCAATGATCTACTGTGAGAATATTGAGCCAGGATCAGTGGCAAGATTCATAGCTGTGATCTGAGTTAGAAAAATGTTAAATATAATGAAGCTGGAGCAATTAAAGCCTTTTGGGGGAAATGTGAATGCTTCATTATGCTTTTCAGATGGTGGTTTCATGTGATGAGTTCTAAACTCTGAGGGATCTTATTGGTTGTCTTCTATTTTCCTAGATGTTAGCTACACATAGAATTAATTCTCATTTTAGCTTTCTAAAAAATGATTCAAATTAGAGGTTAAGGACACAGCTCAAAATATTCAAAAGGCATTCTACCCATGCACTATTTGTTTAAATTGATTTGGATTCAATTTAAACATTTGTAAAACTGCTCTGTCATTAAGATGACTACACTATAGTTGAATATACTGCTTTATTTCTGGCCTTGAATACCTGAAAGTAAAGATGATGTTTTACAAAAAAGTGCTTGGAGTTATTTGGAGGGAAGGGGCCTCTTAAAATACAAGGCAAGCAGTAGAAATATTTGTAATTTCCCCTTTGTATTTCTCAATCCTGTTTTCCCTTTTTTTTTGAAGTATGCCCCTTCTGCTTGATTTCCACACTTACAGATACTGTACTTCTTGATGGCCCTATACGAGAAATAATTCAAGTGATGATCATCAGTAACCTTCAATAACACACAGAAATTGGACTCACTGGAAATCAAGAGGTTCCTGTGGTTTCTTCGGACAGCTTCCAATGCATGGTGGAAGTAGCCAATATTAAGGATTAGGCCTCTGTGTTCTACACCTGAAAACATCACATATGGCTGAGGGGCTGCCATATGGGCATGTCTTTGGAATTTGTAGCCCATGGTTAGATTCCAGGTTGCCTGGGTTTTAATTCCTGCTCCAACCACTTGCTTGCTATTTCACCTTGTGTCTTGGTTTTCTCATTTAAGAAATGGACTAATATTTTTACCTATCCCTAGAGTCGTTGCGAGAATTATTTGAGTTAACTTATTTAAATCTCTTGGAGCAAGACCTGGCACATAGTATGTATCCTATAAATGTTAACATTCATTATTGTTACTATTGCAAAATCGTAGTACCCACTTTCTCAAGAGTGTCCTTTTAAAGCAGGTTGTTGCCCCATACTGACATAGCCTCCATTGTCATTCATTCTAGCTGAATCTCTTTCCTTTCTTTTGCATTCCTGCTGCAACACCATGCCATGCTGCAACTAGTTTCTTTTCATTCCTTCTTGGGAAATTTGATTTTGGAGCCACTATCCACCGAATTCTTTTTTGTTGTTTTAAGTTTTAATTTTTGTGGGTACATAGTAGGTGTGTATATTTATGAGGTACATGAGATGTTTTGATACAGGCATGCAATGTGTAATAATTACATCATGGAAGATCAGATATCCATCCCCTCAAGCATTTATCCTTTGTGTTAAGAACAATCCAGTAACACTCTTAGTTATTTTAAAGTGAACAATTAAATTATTACTGACCCTATTGTGCTATCAAATACTAGACCATATTTGTTCATTCTAACTATTTTTTGTACCTATTAACTATCTCCCCGACCCCACCCCACTGCCTACTACCCTTCCAGCCTCTGGTAACCATCCTTCTACTATCTCCATGGTTTTAATTATTTTGATTTTTAGATCCCACAAATAAGTAAGAACATGCAATGCTTGTCTTTTCATGCTGTGCTTTTTTGCTTAACCTAATGACCTCCAGTTCCATCTATGTTGTTGCAAATGACTGAATCTTATTCTTTTCTATGGCTGAATAGTACTCCATTGTGTACATGTGCCACATTTTCTTTATCCATTCATCTGTTGATGGACATTTAGGTTGCTTCCAAATTTCGGCTGTTGTGAACAGACACACAATATGGGAGTGCAGATGTTTCTTCAATATATTGATTTTCTTTCTTTGTGTTATATACCCAGCAGTGGGATTGCTGGATTGTATGGTAGCTCAATTTTTAGTTTTTCAAGGAACCTCCAAACTTCTCCATAGTGGTTGTACTAATTTACATTGTACTAATTTACACCAACATTGAAAGTGGGTTCCCTTTTCTCCATATCCTCGCCAGCATTTGTTATTGCTTATCTTTTGTCTATCCACACATTTAAGAGGAGGTGTGGGTAATGTCAGAGCATGCATTTTATTCACTTTATTGAATGGGAAGACTGCTCTTAGTTGAGCAAGGACCACATATACCTCTATAGCTGATTCTTATACTGGAAATGTTGGAAGTATGTAGAAGGGACAAAAGAGACTCTCACCACTGAGGCTGCCTTCCTAAGTCATCTCAACTATTATTTTATTGGTAGAATTTTAGCTTTTGATGGTCTTTGAAGTTTCAAAAGAATAGGAGGTCTCTTGGATTGCCCATGACCCTTGCAAGTTGTGTGATTTTAATCAAGTTACTTAACCTCTAAGGCTGTTTTTAAATCTATAAAATAAAGATAAAAAGGGTATCTACCTTATAAAATTACTAAAATTTTTAAATTCAGTGAATTTAATGTGCCCAGTTTGTTATATGATCCTAATAACTTATTATATGATCCTAATTAGTTGTCACTCTTAACCCAGAAATATTCTTTATGGTAGATATTTGGCAAGGTTCTGACACGTTCTTCAGGCTAGAGCTCTACTTATGACTGTAGCGCCTGGTGAAGTGGCATTAGAGTCACATGTGGGAAATGTACCAAGGCTAGCCCCAGACTGAAGTGGGAGCAGTGCCCATTCCCTGAGCCACACCATCAGCAGCTGCCTCCTTCTAGCCTATCACCTCACAGGGCTAAGAACTGTCCTGACTTCTGCTTTCTTTATACCTGATGATGAAAATTAATTTGTTAATCTGTCCAACTTTGTCGCCTGCATAAGCATTGCTTTTGGTGAGCCAATGCTCAACCTTTGATTTCTTCAGAAAAGGACATATTTTATATAAATTAACTCGAGAAAGAAAAATGTGAAGAGCAATGATAAATGAAGTTGTAAAAGGCAATCATGTTATCTGGTTGCCAGTAATCTTACTTGTTCCATAACCAAGAGCAGAAGAGCAGATGCTCTCTGATTCCTGCTATTGACTAATATCTAATTAAATGGTAGAGCCATCATGGTAAAAACATTCTCAGTGTTCTGCTCTCCATTGTACCTGCTGATGACTAAATAGCAGTGAATAATTTGAGGCCTGTTTTTCTGTATACAATTTTCGCAAGAGTAAGTGCAAAACCAGAAATTCAGCCATTAATTCACTATAATCAAATTATTCCTGTGTAAATTTCGTTTTCTACACTGGAAAGTGTTTAATGCCATTATTGAACATCTTATGAAACCCTGTATCACTGTTATTTGATTTATTTGATGGTAGTGTCCATTAGAGAGTTTGTGAGATACTGATAAAATGTGAAATTATCTGGTATTAAGCTGTCAATACATAATAATGAGCTTTCAATTATATAATAAACTTTCTAATTGTTCATTTTAATTTTCTAAAGCATGGGTCACAAGAACGTTTTCCCTGAACGAATAAGCACTAGAGAAATTATTTGAGTCCACGGTGTTATAATAAACAGCAATGGCCCTTTAATTTTCTTTTACTAGTTTAGAGAATCTAAGATGTTTTGGGAAATAACTTTGATGTTTGTTATGGATATTTGAAGAAAAAAATCTTGCAAAGGACTGTCACATATTTCATTAGCTATGTTTTGGAAAGAAACTAAACTTGGTGAATTATGGATACATAAACTCTTCAGAAATATTGTTCTTATCAATTAGATATTTATAGATGTATTGTTAATTTTGTAATACCTGTGCATGAAATGAAATTATGGAGAATACCTCAGTAAGCCATACTCATTATTAGGAAAAATATTTATTACGTAACTATACACATATTTATTTCCAATTTTACCTTTCCTGTTTAAGAGAGGGAGAGAGAGAGAGAGTACACGTGTGTGTGTGTGTGTGTGTGAGAGAGAGTGTGTTATGGTTTGGATCTGTGTCTCACCAAATCTGATGTGGAATTGTAATCCCCAGTGTTGCAGGTAGGTCCTGGTGGGAGGTGATTGGATCATGGGGGTGGAGTTCTTATGAGTGGTTTAGCACCATCCCCTCAGTTCCGTTCGTGTGATAGTGAATGAGTGAGTTATCATGAAATCTGGTTGTTTTAAAAGTATGTAGCACCTCCACCACTTCTTGCTCCTCATCTGGCCATTTAAGGCATAGTTGCTTCCCCTTCAGGCCTTCTGCCATGGTTGTGAGTTTCCTGAGGTCTCCCCAGAAGCAGAAGCCACTGTGCTTCCTGTACAGCCTGTACAACCATGAGCCAATTAAACCTCTTTTCTTTGTAAATTACCCTGTCTCAGGTATTTCTTTAGAACAGTGTGAGAACAGACTAATACCATGTGTGTGTGTGTATGTGTACGTGTGTGTGTATTTGAGTTATCTTCATCATCTTGGATTCTTCTCCTCAACCACAATTCAGTTGAGGTAAATTTATGTATCTCTGTTTCCTATTGATATTTGACTCTATGCTTCACATTTTTGCGATCCTCATTAGTGTTTGCAGTGGTATGGCTAGAAGGTGTCATATGCAAAATTTGGTTTTTTTCCTAATCATTAAATTTGAAATATAAACAACAGACCTAAAGCTGATTTGCTGGTGAGGCAATCATTGCTACAGGGAACAGATATTATAAAATTGACTTGATGAATCATTCATTCTTCTAGCCTCCACCCCTCTTCATACCCATTGATCTTCAATTAAGAGTATGTCTTGAAAAATTTCTGTACCACATTGTCTAAAGTGAAAGGAATATTGAGAATCTACATTGTGCCTGAATAGCATAATAGATTAGTAGTTTTTACTATGAAGTGGTTGAAGAAAAATCCAGGATTCTGTACTTTGATATTTATTCATTCATTCAACAAACAATTATTGAGTACCTGTGTGTCCAATCTTCATGTACATAAAATCATATTTATAAAGTATGGCTACTTAACAATTTGCTTGAAAATCATTTCAGTGTGTCCATTGTAGATTTAATTTACATAAAACACATGCATTCAAGTATATTCTAATATCGAAAAAATATAGAAGTTCTAATACAGAAAATGGAAACATAGAACATAGAAAAGTGCCAACTTCATGTGTACAGTAACAAGTAATGTACGCTTACATTTTCTTGTTAAATTTTTTAATATGTACTTAAAGGATATTGTTATGATTGATATAAAATTGTCACATTTATAGATTCTAAAAACTGGAAATAATTTATCTTTAACTTTTTTTTCCCTGATATGTTTTTATTTATTTATCTTGTAGTGTTTGTAGTTTGTTGCTTTTATTGGAATTCCTTTTATATGAGTATCTATATCTAACTACTGTTATATTCCCGAGTTCATGGATATAGGTTCTATGCAGACTCTTGCAGATACTTCAAAATGAAAATAGTGAAAATAGAGATGATGTGTGAAATGCTGCAGCAGTATTGATTGCCCTGCCACATGAACAGAAACAAACCAAATTACTGTTGTTATCCAGGTCTTTTAATAATTATGGGCAAAGGCCAAGGTTAAGCTGGAAGGTGAATTGCATTCAGAATGTTATATGACATGGATTTTCCAGAAAGGATGAAGATTTAAGACCTGGGGACATGGTGAGCTTTGCTCTGCTGCACGGCACACATTTGTTTGACCAAGTTTAAAAATCTTTTGTATCAGGCAGACATGCCTCCTTGTTAATGCTATCTTTTGAATTGTAAACAAGGTGGTTGAAAAATCATTGCATAAGAAAGAAAGTCACATAGGTGTTGATTAATACACATCATTGACAGAAGTTTGTGAAGCTACACTAGTTGACTGATTTTGAGATATACCATACCAAACACTGGAAAAATAATATTTCATACACTTAGATCAGTAGCAATTGAAACTCTGGCTTCTATGCTTTTAAATGTTTCTGGTTTCCTGCTTTGAAGTTTCCTCAGAATTATTTTCTTACAGTTCTCAAGGACTTGAATTTTTTTTTTTTTTCTTTTTTGAAACAGAGTCTCGCTCTGTCACCCAGACTGGAGTGCAGTGGCGTGATCTCGGCTCACTGCAAGCTCTGCCTCCCGGGTTCATATCATTCTCCTGCCTCAGCCTCCCGAGTAGCTGGGACTACAGGCCCCCGCCACCACACCCGGCTAATTTTTTTTTTTTTTTTTTTAGTAGAGACAAGGTTTCACCATGTTAGCCAGGATGGTCTCGATCTCCTGACCTCGTGATCCACCTGCCTCAGCCTCCCAAAGTGCTGGGATTATAGGCGTGAGCCACTGCGCCTGGCCAAGGACTTGAATTTTTGATATGTAAATGTTCCAATTGTTTGCAAGCAATTAAAAAAGTTAAACTTGTGTATGAGTGTATAACATCTGAGATAATATCCAAGCCATTGCTTATAGTCATCAAAATGTTGAACTTAAATTTATATTTCTGTTTTGTTATAAATCAACATTTCCCCAATTGACTGAAATTGATATTTCAGTCAATTACTTTGGCGCTGTGTAGATATAACCTTGTTGACTCTGTTCCTACTGGTGACATTTAAGAGAGAAAACTTGTTAGGCAGTAATTTATGCTTTAAATTTTTAAAGAAGCTGTAGTTATTTATAATCCTCCCCACACAGTTCATCACTCAATTGCATTTTCCTTTTAATTCTGTCATTTTATGTTTGAATGTCTTGACTAATACATGAACATACACTTCTTCAAGGAAGGGAGTATTAACAAATAGCCAGAATTATCTGCTGTTCTGAGGCCAAAGCTCCATAATACAAACCAGGCCATTGTGAGAAAAAAGATAAGAAAGAAAATGAAACAATATGAAGTCCAACAGTGGTAGGAGGCCATGTGGCTTGATGTGAAGTGATCTTGTGGGCAGGGAATCTTCTAGTCTTCTGGTACTGGACAGTCATGGCAGTGACTGATGGGAAACATGGCCAGGAGCAGATAGTGATGGAAGATGCAAAGTTGACAGAGAACAAGAAGGCAGAGGGGTCAGTGACAGTGGAAGTAATGGAGGAAGAAGGAGACAAGGCAAGGAGCAATTGCAGTTATTTTAGGTCTTTAGATCAGAAATGTTGGCGTGCCTGTAGTCCCAGCTATCTGGAAGCTGAGGTGGGAGGATCACTCGAGCATAGGAGTTCGAGGCAAGCTCAACAACATAGCTTGAGAGGCTGTCCCCCAGCCCCCCAAGAAAAAAACATAAATAAGAAATGAGTTATAAGTCTGGTATGTAATTATTCCCTGTAGGTAGAAGATTTTCACGTCCCACTACAGGATTATGTACATAGTGAATAACTATTGATTTATGTTTTTCTAGACCAGCACTTTTCAATAGAAACATATTACAAGCCACATGGGCAATTTTAAATATTTCAGTAGCTACATCTGAAACATAGAAACAGGAAACTAATTTGTCATATAATTAATTTCATACTTTACTTCCAAAATGTTATTTCAACTTATAATCAAATGAAAATTATTAATGAGATACTCTATAATGTTTAGACCTAAGATTTAGAAATCTGGTTAATTAACACTTAATACATATCTCAATTTAGAGGAGTGACATTACAAAGCGCCCACTATCTCCATGTAGCTAGTGATGACTGTATTGGACAGTAAAGGTTTGGATTTTTTAACTGTATTCTTGTCTATCTCTTAACAATGGAAGTACATAAAGTTTCTGAGCATTTCTCACATTTGTCTGTTGCCATTTATCATTTTAGAAAAGACTCTTAATGTCTAGTGTAAAAGGGCATTTAGAAATTTTAACAAAATAATCCAAGTGTTATTAAGGCTACACTGCGGTCCTTGGGATCTTACCCCAGCCATGAACAATTAGCTCTGGGAAATATCTAAAATCGCAGGTAAAATTCTGTGCTTGTGTGATGTATGGTGTGTACTTGCATAAGTTCTCATTTGATTTTCTGGGGAGAGAGTTAAATCTTTTATCCAGTTCTTAAAGAGGTCATGCCCCACCCCCAAAAAAGTTAAGCTCTTTTTAGTGCTTTTATTTATGTAAAGGGTCCAAATATTAAAACAACATTGGTGAAATGAAAATCAGGACTGTCATTAAAAATTGACTGGAAAGCCTGCTGTGATGACTTAAATATATGTTATAGCAAATACATAATTAGGAATCTGTGTTTCTGATTCACAAAATGAACTAAATGATGAGATTCTACAATATTGTATTAATTACAAAAATGTGACAGGTAACTGTTTAATCCCTTACAATTTTAAATGAGATATTTCCATAACTTACAAACGACACATACACTATTATAACTTCTCTGAATGTTCCATGGTTTTGTTCTTTGATAACATATTTCTGGCCAAGTCTACCTAATCAAAAAGTGTAATGAAAATAACTTCAGTTAATCTAGGATGTTTCGTGTCTGGTTTAGCTTGTGCTATATGATTTTTGTTTCAACATTTTTGGGGAAGAGGGAAAAAAAGCAATTTTCTAGTTCTATGATTTATTCTCTAAAATCCATTGTTTGGTTTTCAAGGAAATATTTTATTTGTTTAAAGAGATTGGAACTACACAATAGTCCCACCTTGAAGTATTCTGGGGTGACAAGAACCTGTATTCCATTATTTGTGTGTAAGAAGGATTAGGTGATGAAGCCTTATTTTCCTTTTCTTTTCTAAATAAGTCTCTGAATTTGAATTGCAGAGACTAGGAACACATTTTTTTTTAAACAATCTGTGATTGCTAATTGATTATCTTTAGATGATGCAAACTCCCTAGAGACTTGGCTGGAGACAACCGTAATAACTCCCAGCATTAACATAAATTAATCATGAGGGAAAATATGAGATGTGTGAAGAGCTGAAAATAAGATTACAGGTGACATTTCCTCTAGAAAATACAACATGAGAACAAAGGTTTGAGAGAGAATACAAGTAGACAATCTCACAGGCAAAGAAAGATGAATAGTAAAGTGGAGAGGATTTGTAATGTGCCTGAGAAGAGTGAGTGGAAGGAGAAGAGAGGGCCAGGTTGTATGAACAGGCCACAAAGCTGATAGGGGAAAGTGAAAACCCAATTATTGGATCAAAGGGTGAGAAGTCAAGTCTAATACAAAGCCATTTGGAAAGGATTAGAATGCAGCAAAGATAACTGTAATACAGAAGAAAGAAAATTAACAGAATAAAAGAAGAGAACATTCAGGACATCAGAGCTAAGAAGCACAGCCTGGCCAGGCTGGCTGTGCTAAAGCAGGGCTTTGTCACAAGAGAGGGGGCTCTTCAAGTGGCCTGTGTCTTCCAGCTCTCTATGAAAGACAGAGGCTGAAGTCACAGCTGTGATGACAAGTGGTTTTACAGTAATATTTGCTATTTTTTTCCTCCTGTAATTCTACTCGAGGGGTTAACTTTGAAAATCATGTTGAAAACAGGGACACAAACATCCTTACGTGCACAAGTAATGAGATTCTCTGGGGTTGAATGGGTTTGAAAGGCACACCCCTCAGCCATGCTGTCATGCCTGAATCTGATGGACGTTGACTGAGTCCAAGAGCCAATGTGGCAGGGCCTGTCCTGGAACGCATGCAAATTGATTCATGGAACATGGGTTATGGATAGAAATTTAGCTATAAGGTGGTTAGAATTATTTAGAGATATGGGCTTGCTTGATAATTTAGATATTGTTAACACCCTCACAGTTTCTCTTCTGCTGACTATTCCTGTGTGGTTGTGTAAATAATGGCTTGGAAAGAAGAATGAGTAGCTACCTGTGAAATAAAACATCAGTTAGATAGATGGACAGTTTGTGTACTGATTTATTCGGAGGGGTTTAGTAGGCCAGGCACTAATATTTTTTATAGCAAATATTGACGTATTAGAATTATAGCCAGAGAAGTCTGAATTCAGGTAGTTCCTGCAGGAGCAGTCAGAACTGGTGCTCTTGCTTCAAGGCAGAGAGAAGGGAGGTCTGTAGTAATAGCTCTAATAGCATTGTGGTAACATTGTCTTTACTCCTCAAATGCTGGTTTTGCTTCATGTTGATATGAGAATCCAACAGGAACCTGAATAGATTCTTTTGCAGTGCCATCCTAGAGGTTCTCAGCAAAACCTTGGTTAACTCTCCCACGATGAGCACAAGATTTGTCTGAAGCTCATGGCACCTTTAAGACTCCAACAACAAGGTCCTGAGAGACAGGATATGTGAATAATCTGTTACAACTCTCTTAAGCATTAATTGACCCAGCTGCTGTATATCCAGAAGTTTCCAGAGGTAGTTATATGCACTGAATTTGATAACAGGATGTCAGTAAATTTTGGATAACATCTTTGGTCGTTCGTTTTCATATTTCTTCTAACTGCAAATTTTTTGAGATATAGATTCTTAGCATTTTCTGGAAGGTAAAGGCTTGTTAAATTGCCTAATATATGAATATGTCAATAATCCTCTGCATTATTTATGTATTTGGTTAAATATACCCATGGATGAGTAGTGAAATAGTATTTTATTTTTACCTGCTATGTAGTATTTCAAGAAAGAAAACATGCAGATGAAGTCTATACATTTTAATAACACTATAACAAAGTAGGCTTCTGTTAATAACAAAACTAAACAAGTTCAGATTTTCTGGTACACAGAAATAGACTGACCTCTGACAGAGCAACAGAAAAGCTATTTTGTTTTTCCTGTGGTCATGAAGACTGATGTGACCAGGTAATGTGGGTAATCTTTAAATAATGGTTTAACCCATAAAATGCAAAGCCTGTCCATACAATTTTTAATGTCGAAGATACTGAGTTACTCAAGGGAATAGGAATTTATTTCCTTCCTTTTTACTTGGTAAATAGAACCTGAGTAGAATATAAAGTAGTCTTAATAAATAAATAAGATCAGTGAAAGTTAGTAATCAAGGCATCCTGCCCTAGATTATAAAGTTTACCAATTGAAAATTTTCTTTCCAGTAACCTTGTCAAAATAGTATTTATTAGTCTTCCTCATGCCCACGGTTATGTGCCATGGGAAAATATTTTCTGCTCAATACTACAATAGATTACATGTTTTTCTGCTCAGCATGTGGTAGATTTTAAGAGAATATTGCTTTTGCAGTTTTAAAATATCATATGTCTATAAACAATATAATCTTTCAACTTGAGCCAAAATATTTGCATTTGAGAAATAGCCCATTTGTTTTATTTATTGTCTCCTATTTCTTCCTGACTGTGTCTGGTTACAAGCTCGGGGAAAAAAAAAAGTAATGGTGCTAAAGTCTTGGATGCAGTGTATTCAAGCTGGTTAGATTTGTGGCTATTTGCAGTTCTTTAGACATATTTTTCTTTTGCATGTCCAATTGTAGAGAAAGGAATGAAAAGAATTTTTTTCTGTGGCGGGGGAGAACAGGGTCTTACTTCTTACTCTGTCATCCAGACTGGAGTGCAGTGGCATGATCCTGGCTAACTGTAGCCTCAGCCTCCTGGGTTCAAGCAATCCTCCCACCTCTCAAGCCTACCAAGTCACTGGGACTACAGGCGCATACCACATTGCGTGGCTAATTTTTGTGGTTTTCTTTTCTTTTTCTTTTTCTTTCTTTCTTTTTTTTTTTTTTGTAGCGACGAGGTTTTGCCATGTTGCCCAGGCTGGTCTCAAACTCCTGTGCTCAAGTGATCAGCCTGCCTCAGCCTCCAAAAGTGCTGGGATTACAGGCATGAGCCACTGCATCTAGCCGAATTTTAAATTTGGATAGTATAATTTTCCTTCTGATACAAAAAGTGTGATCACTCACACAATTTTTCTTTCACTGAACAAGGAAAGACATTGAATGTACTCGAGGTCTGAACAATTTTTCATCGGAAAAAAAAAGCAATATAAGTTCACATTTCCCTTTGTGTTTCCAGATTTTTTGGGACATTGTATAGTATATTGGCAATTGTACTCACTGTTTTAAACTTAAAAATACTTTACCCAAAATGGTTTCTAATGGAAGTAAAATGCATTAAGCAAGTTATGTTTTAAGTGTAACTAACAAAATATTTAAAAGTAAGTTTTTCCTGTGTTTTCTGGCTTTTCAGACACCCCATTCATAAATACAACTATGTTGCTTGATGCTGCAAAGTTGAAACATAGGAATAAGTTCTACTTAGATAGCATGTAAATGGTAACTATAAATTTGAAAAATTAGCTCCAAAGATGTTCTGGGCTGGCAGACAGAATGTGGCATAGAAGTGAATTAAGGTTTAGACAAAAATTTTGTAAGATTGGGATAGAATCTAGTGGAATGTTTCTTCTGCATCCAACTGCTCATAGAGTTACATCTGTGTTTCCTACATGCTCTGCTCAGCACTATGCAACTCCTCATAATAGGATGTTTCCAGATTCCCCCAGCTGTGCTTACTAATGAAACTCTAGTTCAGATATTTACATAAAACACCTGACAGCAAGACATCCAGCCAGGCAGCTTTTGTGGAGCCAGAGAGAATTCAGAAAAAGAATATACCCAGAAATTCAAGAAATAAGATAAGTGAATTTAAATTCAAGGGCTAGGGTCATTTTGTGCCAAATCTTCAAGTTCACTAGGAGTCAGTGAAGCAAAGTTACAGACAATGGCAAACTATGCAAATTGCAGTTCTGGCCACAAGGCAAGAGGCCACACTCAGATGTGTTTCTTGTGGATGCATCTGTTGGTAATACAAGAGATTCTTGGACTTCACTACACTATTGCAAGCAAGAGCATCATTTCCGACAGATCATAATTTAGAATTTGGAATCAAAGTTTTCTCCCCCGTGTATTTTCCATCTATTGTCATTTTTAGATAATATAGATATTTATTTGGGTAGAATAAAAAATATTTTCTTGTATTGTTAATTATCCCACTGGGACCCTGCTCAAATAGAGTTTAATATTAAAATCGGCAGCCTGGAAATCATCTGGAACTTTGTAAAGTGATATGAAAAGAGTTAGTTCAATGAGAACATTTGAAAAAGTGAAGTAAAACTTTACATCTTACCAACCTCCTATATAGGTCAGTGTATTTCTGGTAGCCAGATAGATACTGAATGATGCTGCTGCTATGTTAAATAAAGGACTGTCTCGTATGGAATGAAGTCCAGGGAGCATCTTTTATTATTTCTTTCTGAAGAAAAATTAGGCCAAATCTTTCATATTGATGTTTAGTTGAAGATGTATAGGATGCTACCCTTTGGGATCATACTTGGTGTAAAGCGAGATTTGTGAACTCGAGGCCGAGAGTTCCAGTTTGTCTCAGGGAGATGTTTAGAAAAAAATTAAGTTCATATTTTTAAATGGGAGGTTTTAGCTTAAGAACTTGTATTTCTGACTTCCTAGAAGACTTGGAAGATCAACTATGATGAATGTGTATTCTGATGTGGCAATACTTTTTAAGGCTCAGTGTCACTGTCACCTTTAAAGGGAACAGGTTTTCCCTGATTTGCTACACCTCATCATGTTCTGAGACCATATGCAGTTGTGTGCTGGTTGATATTTATGATGACCTGCCTCCCCAGAAAATAAAAACCCTGAGGTGTAGCATTTGATGATTTTTCACCATGGCTAATTGAAAATTAACATAAAGGAGTATGGAGGACACTCACACAATCTAGTATGAGCTGGATCTAGCACACCAGTGGCAGCTTTCATTGATTATCACACATACTGCTTTTTATGCTGAGTATTTCACCTTTCTTTGCTCCATCAAAATTGGAAGTATGAAGGACAAATCAAATGACCACATGTTTCAAGAAAAAGGGGAAGTTGCTCTGTTGTGGTCTAATATATAAATAATTGGCACAATTCACAATTTACTAGTTTGTGATACTGGTCTAGGCCCATTTAGATATTTGTGTGCTACCTGTGGCTTAAAGCAGGGGTCCCCAACCCTCAGGGCGTGGACTGGTGCTGGTCCGTGGGCCTGTTAGAAACTGGGCCACACAGCAGGAGATGAATGGCAGGAGAACCAGCATTACCACCTGAGCTTCACTCCTGTCAGACTGGTGGCAGCATTAGATTCTTGTAGGAACACGAACCCTACTGTGAACTGTGCATGAGAGGGATCTAGGTTGCATGCTTCTTAAGAGAATCTAATGACTGATGATCTGAGGTCAAACAGTTTCATCTCAAAACCACCCACCATTCCAGTCCATGGAAAAATTGTTTTCCATGGAACTGGTCCCTGGTGCCAAAAAGGTTGGGGACTGCTGGCTTAAAGGACTGTGGATACAATAGAATTTGAGGGAAGTCTTAAGGAAGCTGTTTTGTAGTGAAAAGAATACCAAACTAATTCTCCAGAGTTTTAAGTGTCAGTCCTCTGCTGCTAACTTGCTGTCTGATCTTAAATAGGTCATCAACCCCACTTGGATTCTTTAAATCATAGGCTGTTAGAATTAGAAGGATCATAAGGATCTCTAACCAATATTCTGGATCCAGCATTGTGCCTGCCTGGGTCTTGGTAACTTGACTAATAAGAGGCTTTGCCACCATTGCCATCACTTTGCTTCATAACACATCATTTGCTGGGGTGAGGGTTGGCCACAGTGGCTCAACACCCAGGTCTAAACTCTAGGTCCAAATTGACAAGACCCACAGAGGACCCTCTTACTGCTCCCAGGCTTAGAAAGAATGCTGCTTGCACATGGCACAGGGTCTGACTTCTGTCCCAGCAGACATGCAGAAGATAGGAGAATGCAAACAGTAAATATTAGAGGGTTGCCCTGTCACGGGGCAGACTCTGACCAATGACTAGGAGGTGACTGAAAGAAGGGTGTAGATTTCCCTCCTGACTGATCCTTCCAAGATGGTTTCACATGGCCTATCTGGAGACCATCCTACGTGTCTGAGCAACTGACTTCCTTGTGAAGCTCCACAATATCCCTGTCTCATACTTTTTCTCCTTTCCTTGTTCTCACCCTTTTATTCCTCATTCTTGCCGCCTTGGAAATTGCACCTCCTATTGATGACTTAGCATGTACGATTTGCCTCAGACTTGGATTTTTTAAGGAATCAAGATTAAGATACCAGTCTCACATCAAAACAGGAATTCTAGTAGAAGGTCGGGTGACTTCCACTTGAGTAAATATTTACTGTATTTAAAACACAGTTATTAAGTCAGGCTCTCAAAAGGTAAGCAAAATAAGTGTAATTCCTATTTCACATGCATTTAAAGATGGAGGCAGTATTGTAAAACGGGTGGGGACTATTGGAATCAGGGAGACCTCAGATTAAATCCTCTTTTCAAACTTGCTAGGTGTGAGATCGTGGGCAAATGTGCAAAATCTCTCCCAGCATCAGTTTTGTTAAATCATAGGCCTATAACTATTTGACTCTGCATCCCTGGTTCTTGACTGAATATTGCCATGGCCTCCAGGAATGGAGGGTGTTAATGAAAGTAGAGAAAAAGGGGCTGGGAGTGAGAGGTGAACTTGTGGTCCAGTTTGGTGACTGCACTCAAAGAGTTCAAGTAAGGAGAATGACAACAGAATCTGTACTGAGGACTGGATGTTAAAAGAAAATTGCAATCAAAACTCGCAACTGCATTGGACTCTTTAGCTTGTGAGCTGGAAAACAAATGAGGTTAGTAAACTGCATCCAGGAATGTAAGCCAAGATTAGATGTGACAACTTTGCCAGCAGGGCTTCTTGGGGCTGTGGATAAAGTAGAAGCAGAAAAACACATTTTAGTTTCTCTCCTGCTCTGTTAGACATAGCCTAGGGAAAGCCTCTATGTTGGAAACATCACTTCCAATACTGTTTGGTTTCTTCCAGGCAATTTACTAGTAGCTACTTTTCATTTTGAAATATTAACTATTTTATTTCAAAATATCCAAAACTCTAAGAGGAGAAAAGGTAAGAAAGAAAAAAATACTTCAATATAAATTTATTTTTATTGCCACTTGAGGTTAGTTAAAAAAAAAACAAAAACATTTTGTTTGTGAAAAATGAACTCCATTATTTTATAAGGTTATTGTGGTTTATGAATTGGAGCCTTGTGATATAACGAAATCCATTTGTGGTTAAAGATATCTATCAGAAAAATCAATACATGTATGTGTGTTAATCTATAATATATAACAAGTTTTTTGAACCACTGTCATTATGTAATATTAGCATTGCAAAGAAGGAAATTGAGGTTCTAATGATACTTACTGGTTGCGATATTAGAATGTGGTTTTATTAGACAGAGTTCTGAGGTACTACCATTCTGGCAGAAAGGAATTTATTATAGGATATTAGGTGGCCCATAGAACATTTGAGCAGCTGGAGACAGAACTCAAGCGTGAACTTTCTGGAACAGTGACCAAGGTCAGGTTGCTTCACTGGCCTGTTGAGGAAGCTGCTATACCAAGCAATACATGCCAGAAACGTGACCTCGTTGTACTGATGCCTCTTGGATATCAGGAGCTTGACCTTGTAATCACTGGAGCCTCAGGAAACTGGGTAACTGCCATTCCCAAAGGCAGCAAAATGGAAGCTGCCCACAGGGCCTGTTTCCACACATTGCTTACTTTAGAACTGATGGCTCAGTGGGTGAATCTGATGAGTGAAGCACAGGTCACATGTATCTGGCTGCAGTTTGAGTTTGACTTCATCACTGGGGCCATGGAACTGATTACATGGGAGTTCCTCCAAATGTGGAAAAGTTATTCAGAGGAAGGTGGATGATCATGAACATGCCAAGTATTTAATGCAGTTGGGGAACTATAATTCTAACCTATGTATCTAATTCAAAGCTTTTACCATTAACCAGGATGCTGTGCATCCTCAATACTGACTCTGCTTTAAGCCAGTGCTTCTGAAAGTGTAGTTCCTGGACCAGCAGCATCAGCACCACTTGAAAAGTTACAGAAATGCAAATTCTTGGCCACTATCCCAGATCTACTGAATTAGAAAGTCTGAGGGTGAAATCCAACAATCTTTAACAAGTCTTCTAGGTGATCTTGAAGCCTTTGGAAATTTAGAAGTTTGAGTCCTGCTGCCCTTTGCAATACTCTATTTTACCATAGCTTCCTCTTGAGGGACTTCTGACTGTTTTGGAAGCACAGGGAAAAAAAAGATAATAATAAATAAACAAGCAGTAGAAAGCCAACATAGTTAGAAGCCATGAACAACTATTAGTGTACTTTTGCATGGTTCCTTTGTGATACTTATGTGAATATGATTTTGTCATTTATAAAACTTTATAAAAGCCTAGTAACTTACCTTAGTTGAAATATACCAAATGGATGGGAGATGTGTTTACCTGAGCTTTTAAATGAAGATAATGGAGTGCCAGAGACTTTTAAAATTTTCCATGTTGCAGTCTATAATTTCCCTCTTTAATTAAAGCTTAGATGACACATCTTTTAGTTTTCATAAAACATTGGGAGGAGTCCTGTGCTGGCTACTCTCTGGTCTTACAAAACAAAGAGGGGGGGCGGATGAATAAGGGTTGGAGTTAAGCATGCCTCTTACATTGGCCAGCCTGTGTGCTCTGGTCTTTCTGAATTTGAAAGTGCTGGTTTACTATATTCTTAGCCATATCTACAATGAAGGGGAGAGGAGATATTAAAGCAGATTGAAAATTCTTCAGTGATTTATCCATTTATCTGTCAAATACTGATCAAGCAACCAGTATTTGGAAAGCATAGTGCTAGTGGTAACCTTTGAGCTAGTATTGCAAAACTGAATTATCCCCATATATATCACACATGATTTACCTATGTCAAAAGAGTAAGAATCAAGTAAAATACTTAACTTTAAAAACAAATGCTAAGAGCTTAGCCCAGCCTTACTTGGTAAAAGAAGAAATGGAAGGTATTATTTGAGGGGCACTAATAGTTATTGAGGGTCTACTTTGGGCTGAGATCTTAGTTAATTTTTTTAGACACTGTTGAATGTGCAGACCGTGGGAGGTAAGTGTGCTGTATGATGAACACTGGTGGAACAAAGATGATGACCAAGCCAGTGCCCTGGTCCTCGAAGAATTTACAACTGTAGCAGGGAGTGGACAAGGAAAATTATAACATGATCTAAATCCCACAAGAATATTAGTCCATGCTTTCTTAGTCTATTCAGGCTGCTATAACAAAATACCATAAACTTGGTAGATTTTGAACAACAAATTTTACAGCTGTGGAGGCTGGAAAGTCCAAGATCAAGGCACTGGCAGAGTTGGTGTCTGGTGAGGACCCATTTCATGGTTCATAGATGGTGCTTTCTCCCTGTGTCCTCACATGGTAAAAGGGACAGAGAAGTTCTGGGGGGTCTCTTTTATAAGGGCACTAATTCCATTAATGAGGGCTCTACTCTCTTGATCTAATCACCTCCCAAAGTCCCCACCCTCCTAATACCATCACCTTAGTGATTAGGTTTTCAACATAAGAATTTTGTTGGGATACACATGTTCAGACCATAGCACATACCTATAGATATATGAAGTGAATGTCACATTCATAACACACCTGGCTCTCAATCAGGCTTAGTCAGGCACAATCTATTTCAACAGAATAGATGTGTATGGGACTGAATAACTTGTGCAAAATTGGTGTCTCAAGGAATATTCTGCTATTTGGATTCTGGACAATGAGAAACTGGTGGGAACAAGTGCAGGTTCATTATTTGACATCTACAGAAGGTCCAACGATGTGGTCTGGGTCAGCCAGGTGGGTGCCCAGTAGATGTGGAACAATGACAAATTTGGGACACATTCCCAATGCAGTGGGAGTCAGGGTTACAATGGATTATCTACCTGTCAGGTGATTTTGGATTCAAAACTGATAGACACCCCTCTGACACAGAGATAAAGTGACTTGCCAGGGATGACACAACCAGTAAGGGACAGAACCACTGTGATGTAATTAACCATTCTATTAAACCGTCCATTTAGTCACCAGAGAAATCCTGGACCCATTTTACAGAAAATGACTTTCAGAGATATTAAGTAACTTGCTCAGGGCGGTTCAGTTCTGAAGTGTTAGAGTCAGCTGGGCTTAATTCTATATTGATTTTGCTCCAACACCATACCTTACTTTGGCTAATTATTGCCAGGGAAAATGCTTGTCATTTCAATTACGCCAAATGCAGGTTATTATTTCTGGCATAAATTGTCCAAATTTCACATGTACAGGATTAAATAATTCTTTTCAACAGTGCAGCTGGGAAAACAACTTGAGTGTAGCTTTTAGGGTTAATTTATTCTGGCAGGCTCTTCAAGAGGTGGTTTTGCATGCTAGAGGAGTGATAATAAAGGATATTAACATTTTACAGCCAACAAAATGTTTTCTTGTGTTCTCTAATAGAGAGCTATGCCGTCTTGGGGTTAAGTACTAGTCCTATCACTGGAGTGATTCAAACTTTTATTTCCTTAGAAAAATTTTGGCCTTTTCTCCCAAGGTATCTCTGCTACCTTTTAAAGGCTGAAATAACCTTCTATCTGGTTATGGAACCTTCCACTGGAGGGTGGATCAAGCCTCACAGTTTTGTTGTGAAACATCTATTTGCCACTTCCTTCTCTCATTTCTGAAGTCTTCTACTCTCCTCTCAATGGACAGTATCATGCTTGTACTTTAGGTACTCACTCTAAATGAAACCCTGAATTGACTGCTGGATAAGTTCCTATGGAATAAATATGAAGTCCACAGGACGTTAGGCAGGATTGAATATATTATTTGCAGGGCCCAGTGCAAAATGAAGACACTGAGCATTTTGTTAAAAATGTATTAATCATTCAAGATGATGACCACAGCGTGTTAAACCCCAAGCAAGAGGCCTTCTGAGTGCAGGGCCCTGTAAGACTGCACAGGTCACTCAGCCATGAATCTGATGCTGACTTTAGCAAAATTGTCAAAGGTGGCAATTTTTGAATAGCTGTGTTTTAGTGCTATTCTGTGGCAAATCTTTCATCGTTTATGGCAAATAGGGAAAAAATGTAATGCTCTCACATATGTTTCATTAAACATACTAAAGAACTAACACTTTAAGTTAATGTGCTATTTCCACCTTTTTTTTTTTTTTTTTTTTAAGATGGAGTTTTGCTCTTGTTGCCCAGGGTGAAGTGCAGTGGTGTGATCTTGGCACTCTGCCACCTCCACCTCCTGGGTTCAAGCGATTCTCTTGCCTCAGACTCCCAAGTAGCTGGGATAACAGGCATGTGCCACCATGCCTGGCTAATTTTGTATTTTTAGTAGAGATGGGTTTTCGCCGTGTTGGTCAGGCTGGTCTCAAACTCCTGACCTCAAGTGATAACATCCGCCTCGGCCTCCCAAAGTGCTGGGATTACAGACATGAGCCACTGCTCCTGGCCTATTTCCACCTTTTTTTTTTTTTTTTTTTTTTTTTACTATTCAAGGTAGTCTTCCTTTTGAAGGGATCATGATGATAGGTGTTAAAAACAGCCTTATTTGACAAAAGTGACACTTGGCAACCCCTTGTCCTTGTGTTGTCTTCTCTCTCTTACCTTCAGTTTTACTCATTAGAAATTCTTGATGTATTGGAACCACAGGTCTAAGATACATGATAAGAATCTGCTTCATTGATTTCTTTCTCAAGTCATATCTTCAGGGAGTGTTTAAGCGTCATGAAATTATTTATTGGGTCCTTTGTGTTTATCAAAGACTGTTATAAGAAATGGTCATACAAAGATACTTTTGCTCTTTCATATTGAAAAGATACTTTTCATCCCATTTTCAACATTCTTCTTACATAAAAGGACCTACAAGATACATTATTCGTAGGATTTAATGCCAGCAAAATCTGCCTCTCAAATGAGCTTGCTTGCAGACAAAGAGAACTGTAAAATACATCACAAAATGTAGCTGAGTGCTAAATTTGATCTTCAATTGCAGAAATGTTTTACACCATTTTCCTAGGATCTCTCTTCCCTTTCTCTAAATGGCTTCTGATCTTTCTTGGAAAATTTGTATTTTAACTGCTTTTACTATTTTAAATGTTCTTATTGTAAAACTTTTCAAATCTATTCTTTTCTTTTAAGTAGTAGGCTGACTACATTTTGTAAATAATCAAAAATACTAGATACTGAGTGACAAGATCTGTATGTGTAGAGAAACATTTTGATGAGCTTGTAGAGTTTCATCACCTGAAAGTGGTAATACTCAAATCAAAGTTATGCACTTTTTCCCCTTGATACCTTGTATATCTGCCTCATTTGTATTTTTCTCATATGATCATGCAAATTGGTAGTAATAGAACCAACATGAGGATGACTTAATTTCTTGATGTACATGCCAATTCTAGGTTCTGTGACTTTGACAATGATGCTGTCATTTTTTTCCCCCTCAGATTTGTAGTCAGTGAGAAGTATGGAGTACTATTTCTTTTCTCTGGAATATAAGCTGCTTCTCAAAGTTGTAATTTCAAACATGAAAAGTTATCCTGAGTGCAGCCTGGAGATGTGTGGGCAAAAATTGATATGTCTTTGGAATACTACAGAAGACAGCCACCAGTTAGCTTGTGTTACCTCACCTACCTGCATCTTAAACACAGCTTTACAAATGCTTTCTTTAATTTACTGAATGATTTATAGTTAAATAGATCACAATTCTGGAATCAGTGCTATATATTTTGAAGAGAAGCTGATGCATGTTTTTTATTGTCATGATGGATTGCCATGTGATATCCATCAGGAAATGCTGTGGAATGGTAGTTACACACACCAAAAAGGGGTGAACAAATTTTATTGAGTAGCCTACTACGTGTCAATAACTACCCACACATCATATTATTTTATTTCAATAATAGCTTTGTGAAACAATATTTTTTTCCCCCATTTTAAAGAATATATCAGGAAAATGAGACTTAGAGAAGTAAATTCCTCAGTAGGACACTAGTAATGTACAGAATCAGGATGTGACTATAGATCTGTCTGATTCTAAAGGTTGTGCCTCTTTGCTTCACCATCTTGAATTGAATACCAGAGGTCTTTGGGGAGCTTACCAGAAAGGCACTTTGAAGATCATAATGTTGACTATTGTATTATCAATCTGTTATCACTAAGCTATACCTTGCTGTATAAAAATTTCCCTACCAGAGTCATCTTTTTAGCATGTTCAAAGTTCATTGGCAACCACAGTTGTCATCTTTGACAAAAACAAAGTTTGGATGCCTCAGATTTGAGAAAAGGCCCTTTTCTGTATCCATTGGCCTATAGCTGTGACATCTCATTTATTCATTCATTTGACCAAAAAAAAAAAAAAAAAAATCTTACTATGTGTAGAGTATTGTGTCATCCTAGGGATACTGTACTATAATAAACAAGAAGCACGCAGTCTCATTTTTCATGGATTTCACTGTTTACTGTATAGTTAGCTAATCACACAAATAATTTGATCATTAAAATTCTATTACATACTTCACTGGAGAAGTACAGAGTAGTATGAGTGTTTGAAAAAGGATAACTAACTAGTCTGAGGCTGAGGAGTGGTCAGCTAAATGAAGGGGATGGAATGCACTAAATATTCCAGACAGAGAGTCCGGATAGGTTGTAGAATAATCACGTGGAAGTAAGCAACACATAGGTTGGGTACAGGAGAAGAGAGTAAAGGGATGATGATTAACTGGGGCCATCAGACAATTTCAGTCAATACTGTGGTAACTCTGAATCCCATCTTTACCTAAAGCAGTTTCGTAACACGTAGCACAAAGTTAGCACAGTATATATATGTATATATGTATGTGTGTGTGTGTGTGTGTGTATATATATATATAACCCCATGTGTTTCTCTTGAATCTTCAGGTTATCTTTTGCTGTGTAACAAACTATCCCCATTGTTACTGACAAATCATCAACTTGTTATTTCTTGTGGTTCTATGAGTTGACTGGGATCAGCTGTTTGGGTCCAAGAGGCCAAATAGAAGCAAGGATTTTTATAATCTAGTCTTGTAAACCTGAGAATTTCACTTCTGCCATATTCTATTTGTCAAAAAAAATATTGAAGTCAGCCCAGATACAAGAGGAAGAGAATTAGACTTCATCTTTGGCAAACACCTCTGCTATACTGAATAAAGGAATTGGATGTTAGTCAGGATTGAGATACACTCAGGAAGACTAGTTCATCTTCCTTATGTCTCAAGCTTCTGATTTGGTTCATATTTTAAGAGCTGCCAAGATTAGATATGTCTTCCTTCTCTTAATCAGACCTTACTCTTATTCATTTAATTTCTATGAGATAGCATTACATAATACATCATTGCCAAGTAGTTTTGGTCATCTTATCTTATTTCTCTAAGCCTCAGTTAAAAAAAAAATCTGCTAAAAATATAGACTGTAAAAGCTGCCTTATCTGCTACATTAGGTTGGTGTAAGATTGCCAATGAATAATTCATTTATGCAACAAACAACAACAACAGTAATGACAGTAACGCTTAGGGTATTTAGCATGTACCTAAAACCATTCCACTATTTTAAAGGACTGTATGTTAAATCTTCATAACAGAACAAGGGCCAGCTTTTTGCCAGACGGCATGCTATATAATATGTTCTGGGGATATAAATACTAATAGAAAAAGATGTACAGTGTTACCCTCAGGCATTTCTAGTATAAAGGAGGGATTAACCATTAATCAAATAATCACACAAATATGAAATTATACTTTAGACACAAAACACGTAATGGGGAGAACAACATCTTAGTTGAACAAAGATAGACAAGTACCTACTTTGTGCCAGGCATGGGGTGATTTAAATCTGTAGACAATAGCTCCCACTATGGGTGATGTGTAAATATCATTACTTATGTGCATGGTTTGGGAGTTTTGGAGTGACCTGTAATTGTAAGCATTTGTCTAAGTAAAAAGAAGCTGAAATACAGATTTGATGATGATGAAGTTTCTTCAAGTGGTTTTGAAGTTTGCTCCTCATGGTTTTAATTTGAATGGACAGATGTAATGGAAGAAAAATAGTAATTCTTAGAAAATTCTGACCTTTTTCTGACAAAACAGCCTACTTTCTCCTCCTAGAGAATAAAATAAACATGAAGTTGTCCTTCTGGTTCCATAAGTTAGAGAGGAATGCTCTCATCCCATAAAAGAAACAAGAAAAGACACTTATTTAGTCTTTTTGCTAAAAATACTTATGAATATTCCTCGAAAGTCACTTTGGTGCAGTTTAGAAAACCAAAACCTTTATATTTGGAGTAAGATCTGACTTAGAATTTCATTTCTACCCTTTACTAACCAATCATCCTTGATTGAGTTATTCGTACTTCTAAGCCTTAACTTCTACATCTGTAAAGTTAGGGAAGTGATCTATTCTTGATACATTAACTGTAAGACACTACAGAAAGCATTATAATATTACCTTGCAATTATAATTTAATAGTATTTGGCATGAATTAAGATTGTAGAATCTTATGCTTCCAGCTTAGACAAAAGCCTTTGTTTCTCATATGTATCCACTTTAGATCAATACTTGATTTCAAAATAATATTGGTCCTTGTGATCAGTTTTTTATTTGAGCTAGTGGCTATTTTGTATATGTATCTTTTATGTGGTACTTTGAGTAGTTTACTAATTTGATCATTTATGATTTTAATGACTAACCAGGTTATTCTGCTCCATGATAACAATTTTAGAATAATATTAATACATAGAGAATCCTTGTTACCCACTTATAATGTTGTGTAGGGAGCAAAAATTGTTATAACATGGAGTTATTACTAATATTTACCTGAGACAGTAGTCTCCACTCAAATATTTCTTATGCTTAATGGTGTTATCTTCTCCTAGATATGGTGTTAGTTTCCACAATGGGCATTTGCTTGCTGAAATATAATACAAATACAGTGTAAACCACTGGAAAATGAAATGATCTCATTTTTAGTGAATCAGAAGTGAAATGAAAAATACCTTACAGTATTTTCATGAAATTTTGTCAGAAAAATAATGCCTCAAATTTATATTTGACCCCTTTTTAAGTCCATTTAAAAATGATGACAAAATAACATTTTTCTTTATTTGTAGTTTTTGTTTTCAAGGAATGCTATTAATCCAATTTTTCTCAATCATTTATTATGAGATTACAGTTTCATTTTATGTATTTATTTTTTATGCAAAATAGGAAATGCATTAACCTACATAAATTAGAAGTCCAAGAGCAGAATGGGCACTGGGCATGCTGAATGTTGAGGCTTAAGCCAGATTTCAAGGACTCAGTCCTGACCTTTCCATAGCTCAGCTGTGTTTTCTTTTGTGATTGCCACATTTCCAGGCAAAATCTCTTCTTTTATTGGAATAATAATTTCCAGCAATTCCAGGATTACATTGTTTTCTCTCGGCAACCTCAGCAGAAGGAGAGATTCTTTCTACGGTCCCAGTTTAATTGGCTGCTTTTTGGTATCAGCTATCGTATAGCACACTGTACCCACTGTGCATTAAATTAGAGGCTGAGATGAGTTTAGCAGAAAATGTGCTGAAGAAATGATAGAGATGAAGAAAATAAATTTTGAAATCTAAGTTTATTTTTAGGAATTAAAAATAGATTTCTATTTTTACTTGTTTAAATATGTGTCCTTAAAAAGGATAGTTTCTTAAAGATAGCTACTAGCTTAATATAAATGATTGTTCATTAATTTAGATTGTTATTCAGTAATCTGTGTTTTTTGATCACGACTTGGAATTAAAAGAAGTAATGATAATTTGAAGATCCAGGGAGGAGTGGATAAAATATAACCTTTAGGTTTTTTTCTAATTAATTCTACTTTCTCATATCTTTTTCTGGTCTCAAACCTTGTAGTTAAAATTGTACCTTGATTTCTGTTCACTCTTGTTAATGGTTCACAAAAGAATTTTATAAGGTTTAGAATCACCTAGAGTACTTTGTAAAAGTACTGATACTCAGGCTCAATCCTAGTTCAATTAAATCAGCATCTTTGCAGTAGAGGGCTCAGGCCTGCCTCGGTTTAAAGCATGCCAAATGACTCTAACATATGGCCAAGGTTGAAAAGCACCAGCTCAGATCCTCACATAGCAGCCACTCAAAGGTGGACATGGGATGGCAATTCGCATTCCTTCATCTCCTGAAACCCATTGATTCAAATATGTAGGCAGCGGTATTCTCTCTTCCACTCTTAGCTTTTCTTCCCATTATGCCCACATAGGAGATATAAATATCCTTATTTAGAGCACAACTGGCCCCAAGGTGCAGTTTTAGCAAGATTCCAGCTTGGCTGCCACTGTCGACTGGAATTGTTTTCTACAGAGCCAAGCCGTTTTTCTCTCAAACAACTTTGAACTTAATATCATCATAGACTGGCAAGGGTGAACCCAGCTGTCTGATTTTCTCTGTGCCCTTAAACTCTGGTGAAAGTTTTAGCTATTTTATATATAGCCCTTGAAATGGACCAATACGAGGTCATGTTGGGAATTTTGCTGATTTCACATCAAGGAGCCTCCCAGACAGGCTGTGAAGTAAAGAGACCCAGCTGCTGAGAATGATAAGGCTGCCAGGAACAGCTTTGGTGCTGAAGCATGGAACCTTGTCTGCCGTGTTCACTGCTGGATCCCTGGCTCCTGGAATCGTATCAACCACAGAGTAGGCACATGATGAAAACTTGTTGAATGAAGGCATAAAGCATGAAAAACGTAAGTGCTGAATGGCTTGGAAAAGGCTTTTAAATACCAGTGTGCTCTCTTTCCTCACACAACTGAATGATTATAAGAGTTTATAGAGTGCTTACTTATGTGTCAGACATTGCACTAAGATTGCATACACACAGTCACATATACATGCACATGCACACATAAACACAAACATGTTCTTCTCTGTTTAAAATATAACAGTTTTATTAAGCAAGTACTACTATCCTCATGTTACAATTGCAGAAACTGAAGCTTAGAGAGGTGAAGTAACATTTCCAAAGTAGCACAACCAAATAATAGCAGGATTGGCATAAAAGATTAGGTCTTCCGATTCCAAGCCTTCATGATAAAACCGTTATATGATATTAATACCTCTTTCTATGTCTCCAGCTTCAAGTTCCTTAAACATGCTAGTGATGACTAGCGGTTATCACTTTGAGAAGTTATGTTATTCCTGAATTTTTTACTTTCCTGCCTCTCTCTATTAGAATATAAATTCCACGAGATGAGGGGCATTCGTTTTGTTCACATTGTTTACATTTGTTCACGTTTTGTTCTCTAACGTTAGCACTTAGAGAATGGTTAGGAACATGGTAATTGTTAGATGAATGAATAAATGAGCCCACTGTTATGGGTTGATTTATTCATTCAAGGTGCCCACTCTTACGGGCTCATTTATTCATTCACGGTTAGTCCTTGTTTGAATGATTAGCTCACTATCCAATTGCTCAATTCAGATATTAGACATGATCTTTGATTCATGGTTTAACCTCACTCACCACCCATAATTGATCATGTTATATTTACCTCTCCAATATCACTCAGATCCATTTTTTCTTCTATTCCCTGGGCTCCTGCATTAGTTCAGGTGTTGTTAACTTCACTTTTTTGCAGTAGCATTCTAATCCATCTCCTTGCTTTGAGTTCTACCCTCCTCTGATTCACAAAACTTCTAGTGCAGTGGTTTTCAATTGGGAGAAATTTTGTCTGCCAGGTGAAATTTACCAGTGTCTGAAGGAGACATTTTTGGTTAGCACAGGTGAGCATTACTACTGGCATCTTGTTGGGGGAAGCTAGGGATACTGTTAAACATCCAAAATGCATAGGGTGACCCCCAACAACAAAGAATTACCTGGTCAAAATGCCAATAGTGCTGATGTTGAAAAACACTGTTCTAGAGAAAGCTTCCTATAATCTCATTCAAATTTACATGTAGTCAAACCCTCCCAAGACTGCCCTCTGCCAATAGTGTAAAATACAAAGGCCGTAGTATAACATGTGGAATACATGATAACTTGCCTCCTTCTTACCGTTTTAGCTGAATCTCCTCCTCCTTTCAAGTGTTTATGAAATTTCAGGCATTTTGAGCAATTTGCATATACTCAAAAGTCTTGTTATGTCCCATTGTTCACTTGTTGAAACTCTTTTTTTTTTTTTTTTTTTTTGAGACGAAGTCTCGCTCTGTTGCCCAGGCTGGAGTGCAGTGGCTGGATCTCAGCTCACTGCAAGCTCCACCTCCCGGGTTTACGCCATTCTCCTGCTTCACCCTCCCGAGTAGCTGGGACTACAGGCGCCTACCACCTCGCCCGGCTAGTTTTTTTTGTATTTTTTAGTAGAGACGGGGTTTCACGGTGTTGGCCAGGATGATCTCGACCTCCTGACCTCGTGATCCGCCCGTCTCAGCCTCCCAAAGTGCTAGGATTACAGTCTCGAGCTACTGCGCCTGGCCCACTTGTTTAAACTTGTATGCAATCTTCTGAGATGTCCTCTCAGACAATCCTAGATGGAGTCATTCAATAAATACTTACTGAGCCCGTTTTATTTTTGCGTGCTGTGTTAGGTCCTGAGGATACAGCAGGAAATAAAATAAACACGGTCCTTCCTTTCTTGGAGCTTCTCATCTTCATGTACTGTAGTTAGATCTTCCCCCTTTAGAATATGTGGAGCTGTCACTTTGTCATTATTAGGCCACCAAATACATAATCACAATGCAATTATCACTTCAAAGAAAACGAGGAATACTTACGGTCATTCTCAGTTCATATTCAAATTCACATTTACTTGATTTTCTAAAAAAAAATGAAATACCTGTTCTAAACAGTTGGTTTCTTCAAATCAGCTTCCAAACAAGATCCATTCCTAGTATTTAGTTATCTCTGGCCTCTTGGGTTCTTTTTAATCTAAGAGCCACCTCCTTCCTTCCCTCCTTCCCTCCCTCCTTTCTCCTGCAACATTCCTCTATCCCTTCTTCACTTCCCCCGTTCGTCTTTTTTTCTTCCACCCCTTCTTCCTGTCTCCCATTCCATTGACTTGTAGAAACAATAGGTAATTATCCTGTAGATAATCCCATATTTAAGAGTTTAGAGTTTTCTAATCGCTCCTTTGAGGTATTTAATTCTCCCATTTCCCCATTTAGACTAGAAGTTAGATAGAAAATCTTAATTTGATGTATGCATTTTTTTTGCAAGACTAATTCCCGAGTGATGTTATATATTTCACATTTCACAACATTGATGGTAAACAATATCTTCCACTTAGAATTGCTGAGATGAAGTTCAGATGGCGAGAAGTGACAGCCTGGTCTCTTAATTGTAAACTTTTCTAACAACTTTGCACATAGTGGTTTTGCCACTCATTGATGACTGCTTGAATTAGTTACTTTATTAGATGTTGGAAAATAGTAGTGGTCTAATTCTTTCATTCTGTCTCTATTTACTAGATGAATTCTTCTATATAGGACTTGTCTCATGGTTGCTGTGAAATACAGTTCAAATTGGAACAGAAACATAAATCTCATTTTCTTCTCTTTAATAATCAATTTTCAGTAAAATAAATTGGTGCTTTAACACTCTCCAATGTTCATACCAGTCTCCAATGGTATTCAATTAGTTTTACCTTTTTTCCTTCATCCTTCTTTTTTAGCTCCTCTCTCCCCTGTATTATTATAAACCAATGACCCTTTTATGCCTACTCACTCTTTTAAATGCAAGAGGCTGTAGTATTTAGTATGGACCTTTTTATACAAGCAATAAATGTTTGTAGTTTAGTTTCTAATTATTAAAACAGATCTTTGTTTTAGAATTTGGGGAAAATTCTATTACAGAATGCAGTGGAGTAGGTGTATGAGACTATAGGTCTTATTGTACCTGTTTTCCTGCCGCCCTCCAACAGACACTTGTTGAGCACCTATTTGTGTGTCAGGTACCAGGCTAGACAGTATCTTTCTCACAGACTTCCTTTTGCTCATAATATCTATGAGTTATCTAGAATCAGATACCACTGGAGCGTGGAACTTACTAGTTAACTCAGACATGTCTCAGAAACCTCACCTTTTACAGGACACCTGGGTAGAATCATGGATCACCAAGAAGTCTCTCTAATGTGTAGACAGGCCCTTGTGTGAACAAGGGTTAAAAGTTCTTGGACAGAGGCATTTTCTAGACAAGCCAATTAGAAAGGACTTAAGCAAGTTACAACAGGACTGTGAACTTGAAGTATTAACAGTTATTTCAACTTTTTGTTTTGCAATTAATTTCTTAGACTTTCTTGATGAGATTTTTCAACCCCCCATTTTCCCAATTGCTCCACATGTAACAAATAATGTGTATGCCAGTCAGCTTATCTTTTCCAAGGTATGGTGTAGGTTAATGCGTGTCATACAGAATGCAAAAGTTAAAACTGAATCTTCAGTATCCTCTTCCTGTGTATGTCTTGCTCCCTTATAATTTAACCTGGCTGATGCACACTTAGAGATTTCCTGTGCTGTCAGTGGATGCTTATGTAGTTTATTACAGCTTAAATTATCATTTACTATTGGAAATTGGATCGCAAGGAAAAATGTAGCCTTTTTACTTATCACATGGGAATTTTAAAAATTATTATGAAGACAGTAGTTACATGAACTGGCAGTAATGATGGAATTTCTGAATGGTGCTTGTCTTTGTCTAATCACTTATCCCAGCAAAATTCTCTTTTGTATCTTTTAATTTCTTCTTGATTGTGATTAACTATATATTTGGGTTAACTGCGTGAGAACATTTTTACAATGTATAAAATCATTTTAATACTATAACACTTTCATGTATTGATTACTTGCTATGTTCTGGGTTCTAGGACACTACTAAGTTCTTTAATATCTTATTTGATTTTTGAAACATCCTACTGGGCATCAAGAAGAAAATTGGGTTTTATAGAAGTTGAATAATTAGCCCAGTGTATATCATGAGAAGTAAAGTTGGGACTAACTGAACTCTGTCTGACTCCAAAGATTATACTCTTAACTATAAACTACAGTTAATCTCTTAAAAACATGTGCGCACACACACACACACAAATTCTTTTTCCATAAGGAGCTATTAAGTAATCTTTTCCAATCATGATAAATGTTTATTTATATAAGTGAGCATATATTTGTAAATATGCACATATGTGCTCTTAATAACCTAGAAACCCATTAGTGTGAATCAGAGGAGTATGCAAGAAGCAAATTTTATACACCCAAATAATTAAAAATATATTCTATTATTAACTTAGTCTGATCATCAACAGACATTGAAAGAACTTAAATATGTACCTCACAATCACCGTTTATTAAACTTTCCTTTCCTCTTTAATTCACAGCTCTTCTTTTTTTCAAATTCATTCCCTTAATTCCTTTTTCACAATTTGCCTTTTAAAAATATAACTTTCTCCCTTTTTCAGTTCCTTAAATTTAGGAAAGAATTCTTCCCATTTAGGAAGGAAGTAAAGGAAAATCAAGTTTGTAGTTTTAGTATGGCTTTCAAACTTCCTTGAACCATCACTTATAGAAAGAAACACATTACACTTCTCAATTCAAAAAAATATACATACAAGTGAAAAGAGATGAAAAAAACATTGCTGTGGACTGTAACATTTCCACTATATCCTGTTGCACTTAAAAAAATTTTGGTTATGACTCATCCAATTGATTTTATTATCCATTAATGGGTCATGGGGAGCAATAAGAAACTGAATTACACAACTTTCTATGATGGGTTGGAAAAAGAGGGAAGTCTGTTGGAAAAAGAGGGAAGTCTGTTAATATGGCTAGATTAATAATTTTATTCTCATCTCATATGTCCCATTAATTTCCAGTAATTACTTTAGTGGAGATTATATTATGAATAGTCATATTAAAGTAATAGTAAGGAAAGAAAGGGTGGTAATTAGGTCAGAGGGGAATGAATAAAACACTTTGAAAATAATAGATTAAAATGGGTTATGGATTTAGTACAATGTAGGCTGTATAGCTTTTCATATACTTTGTCTTATTAAAAATTTAATTGTTTTGCAGAGTAACTTGACAACATAAGAATTTCACTTGGAAAGGGGAAGAAAACACATGATCTCTCTCTCTCTCTCTCTCTCTCTTTCTGCATCTCTGTCTCTCATTCTTCTCTTAAATCTCTTAAAAGAAGAGGCAATATTTACTTCTTCTGTTTCCATCTGCTGTTTCCCCTTAATCAGTTTTACTCTGGCTTCTCATTGTCTCTCTACTGAAACTGTTTATGTCAGCAGTGAACTCTAATTTTCAAATCAAATGTACTCTTTCTCCTATTGGAGTTTGGCAGTAGCTAATACACAATATACCTTTAATAAATATTCGTTATTTAATGTTGACAGAACTCTGAATACTCAGTTAACTATTAGATATATATAAACGCCTTTCACAGTACAGAACTTTCTTAATTTGTTTCATTTGTTGTAACTAATGATGTTTTCCTTTCTGTACTACCTACTCATGCATCTGAATGGAGCAGGAATGTCTGGTATTGTTACACAATGGAATAGCTTTTTCAATGCATATCTGACTACTGTCTGATTTTAGTTAGTTCTACATTATTAATTTTAGTGACAAGCTTATAGCCTGTTTGTTTAGGCTGTGACCCTCTTTTCTTCAACCACAGTGCCTCTTTCCACTGTACCTTCTGGGTCCCCAAAAGCAAATTTGTACCTGGTCTGGGCAATAGATAATTGGATGAAGAGGCATTGTCTACTTGTCCTCTTTACTGAGAAAGATCAGCTGGGCTCCAGAACTTAAAAAACAAGGGAGTAGTGCTACTCGCTGGTCATCTAATGAAGGTAAAGAAAGGTCACAAAGTCAGAAAAAGTAACCAGCCATAATGGTTGAAGGCTTTGAAGCAATATAGATCTCTTGCTGGTGAACCTTTAACTTGAGAAATCTTCTCCCAGCCCTGAATTCAGACCCACAGAGAAGACTTCCGCATCTTTATATCAAGCTAAGGTGATTTTCCAAATGGAGTTCAAACCATGTTTGTGGGTTCCAGAGGGTCTGCTCAGTGGGTATCCTCCTTTCTTCTCTCATAATTATATCTTCACTTAAACTCACGTTATTTCTGGGCACATTGTAGACAGCAGTGGTATAGTATGTCCCTCAATGGAGAGAGGTACCTAGCTCTCAGCTCAGTATTGTCATCATTTGGCTGTGCCCAAAATAATATTATTAGTATTACTAATATTAATTAATAGTAACAGTGTCAGGATCAGTGACCGTTTTTTGAGCCCTTCCCATGTGCTTATGAAGCCATGAAGGCATTTTGCAAACCTTTCTAAGTCAGGAGCCATGTTTCTCTTATTCACTGCTGTATCCCCTGCCCTTGGCAGAGTCACTGCCACATGGAAGGCAGTTAAGAAGTGTTTATTAAATGAATGTGTTGTTCTGATCTTCAGAACAATCCTAAACAGATCAAATACTATTTCTCTTCTATTGAAATTGATGTTTACAATTAACTAATTAGTACAAGGTCATTCAATTGGTACTTGTTAGAGTCAAATTTGAGTTGAGTTGTACGTTCAAATTTGAGCTTCACTATAGACTCAAGCCTTTAGGCTTGACAGGCAGAAATGTTCCCACTATATCATGATGGTGAGTAGGTAGATGGGTAAATTAATAAAAGAGTGAGTGGATGAATTAAATTGCTCTAGCCCTGTCTGCTTGTGTTTATTGCCAGCCATTTCTAGTCTACTTTGGTTATGACATTGTTCCTTGAGACAGAAGAATAGGATTGCACTTGCCACTGGAAAAATTAGGATTCTGATGGTTTGGAATTGTGTTGTCCTCTTTGCAAGATGCAAAGCATCTGTGAAGGTCATGAAAATCCCATGATACCTTTGGGTTCTAGGTTCCCAGATGTTTTCACACTGTGGGGGCCAGCCTGCTTGGGTAGCTGCAGGTCACCAAGATTTCCTCTTTGTGAGGCATGAGAGCTTGTTCAAAGGTGCTTAGGTGTATTTTGTCACCAAGGACAGGGGAACATAACGAATGATCATTCTGTCAGGTGGTCACCTCAGTCTTTGGACCTTGTGGATGAGTTCAGATTCTAAATACGTTGTATTCATTTAATTCTGCTCTGTGCTTCATCTGACCCAGAAATCTGGTTAGCTATTCAAACTTGGGGAGCTCAAAAATCAAAACAATTTCCAAGAAGAGTGGCCCATCTAAATTCAATTCCAGGAAGGTGCTGAAATCAGAGGGAGGTCCGTCATAGGGCAACTCAGAGCAAAAAACTGAGATGGGCAGGTACAAGGGGGAAGGCATTTCAGGCAAAGAAAATAGTAAGTTTATTACCACACTTGTGTGGCTTCAGTTTTTGACCCTTGTACTTTCCCTTTCTACTTTTCTCCTAGAAATTGCTAAAGAAATTGACCAGAAAGTATGGAGAAGGGAAAATGCCATAAATGTTCTAAATTTAATAATTCATATTGGAGTTTGAAAATTTTCTTGAGATATTGGAGAGATGGATTACAATATGGAAACAAACTAAAGGACCCAACAAAACCCTCAGAGTGCTTTTGAGTTATTTAGCAAAAAGAAGACTTTTGTATTTTCCGGAGTGTAGCATATTTCCAGTCAAAGAGAATTCTGGTGCTAACAAGGTGTATTACTATCTGTTTTTTAGAGAGTTGTCATTGTTTAGCTGGAAATATAGTACTTTAGTTGCCAGGCAAAAGATGTCTATCATAAGCAATAATTCTTTTACATAAATTTGTCTGAGATTTTGAGAAATTCAGCTGATCCTCATTTACATCTATAATGTTTTCCTTTTGACTGTGCTGATTCTAAAACATTGGTTATGACTGTGTTATATTGTTAATTTATACAGTAGCACACTTGTTTATACACCATTGGCTCAGCTGCTATGTGGAGCAGTATGAAGACAACCATACTGCTACACTTTCTACAAATTATTGTTTGAAACAGTGAAATACTTTTGAGATTGCTGAGGTAGTAGGACTTTTTAAAGATGATTTAATATACCTTATTTTGTGTTAAATCATTGGTGTTTTGTTTTGTTTTTGAGACAGAGTCTTACTCTGTCCCTCAGGCTGGAGTGCAGTGGCGTGATCTCGGCTCACTGCCTCCCAGGTTCAACCTCCACCTGCCGGGTTCAAGTGATTCTCCTGCCTCAGCCTCCCTAGTAGCTGGGATTATAGGCATGCACCACCATGCCCAGCTAACTTTTGTATTTTTAGTAGAGATGAGGTTTTACCATGTTGCCCAGGCTGATCTCAAACTCCTGACCTCAAGTGATCCACCCACCTCAGCCTCCCAGAGTGCTGGGATTACAGGCGTGAGCCACTGCACCCTGCCTCTTTGGTGTTTTTATGTCTTTCTTCATATACAATAACACTTAAGTAAAAAGCATTTTCCAGAATTTTGTTTTACATCACTTTATGTCTATTCAGCTTAACTTCACATAAATGAAATAAAGCTATTTTATGGGCACAGTTAATACTTCATTAATAGTGTTTTGGCAGTAGTTAAATGTGGGTTCTGAAGATTGACTTCTGGGATTCTTATCTTACCTTTGTCATTTACTAGCTGTATAATTTTAAACAACTTGTAAACTGTTTTGTGCCTTACATTTTCAACTTTAAATGGAGGTAGTACCTACCTGCTAGCCTTGTTCCAAAGATTAAATTACATCCCTCTGATGAAGTTCTTAGTTAAAACAGTATCTGGGACATAGTACACTTGATTTTTATTATAATTTCTGTCCTTGACATTTGATAATTTCTGTATAGTTTTGATTGGTAAGTATGTCTCTAGTAATAAGAGTATTTGAATTAGTCTAATTCTTGATGAAGCAGATTTCCATTTACTGTGTTTACTTTGGGCTCTTATTAGCAATTTGTTAAGAATATGGTTTCTAAAGGTATTGTACATGTGAATCGTGTGTGTGTGTGTGTGTGTGTGTGTGTGTTAGCACTTAGCATTTTTGTATTTGAAATGTTGGAGTGTTTCAACCTATTTCCTATTTGGAGGATTGTCAGTCAAAGTGCTCTACTATTTTGGAAAATTGTGTTAAAACTGTATGCTGTTCTATTTTCTTATATTCCTTGTTTATCTAAGTCATGCTTTCAATAGGTGGACACTTCACAATTGTAAAATCACTGAATCAGAACAATGAATGTTTCATGATGGTAATTTGTGTTTTCATATTTATGTCTAGTATTTAGGATAATGTTCCAAACTTTATAGGGCCTATTTTTTGTTTTGTTCTAACAAGACGTGGAGCACAAAACTCAGAGATATGGTAATACCTCGATTTTTCTGACATGTTGTCAGGAAATGATGCATTCCAATAAACACAATTTTTAGGTGATTTTTTCCTGTAGTCTGCTCTCCCATCTTTGTGTTCTGAAGAAGTGCATAGTAAATATAATATAAACTCTTTATGATACAGGGCCACCATTAGAGATATGTGTTAATTTACTGCCCAGTGAGTGACACAACACTGTCCTCAAAGTATATTAGAATATGTAGCCCTACTCTACTATGTACTAAATGGATCCAGACAGCTGTCTTTTTTTGAATTCTTATTTCTTTGAATTCCTTACTGCTGGCAATGTGCCTACTTCCAGAAAGCCAGTCTTTATTTACTGATTCTGATGGTAAGCCATGCTTGCCAGAATTGTGTCTAAATAACACTAGGATAGTGCTTGAGTGAGGACTTGACATTTTTCCAAGTGCAGTTCATGAGATGAGGGAGGTGTTATTGAATATAGTTGGGCTACTGGCTGTAGGAACTGTTTTTGAATTTTGATACACTATTTTAATATACCGTCAAAGGGTTTATATATTTAATATTTTTAATGTATGCCTAAATGAAAGACTTGAGTTCAGATGTAAACAATATACAGATATTACTGGGTAGATCTGCTGAATCCTTAAAAAGGAAGAATAGAATTCTGAATTTATAAATTAGGCATCTTAAATATAACAGTGATTATCATAGGAACAGAACATAAAGCAGGTCATGGCAGAGTCCCTCTCCCTGGAGATATTTCACAACAAAACTGGAAAAATGACTGTCAACATTTTGGTAGTAAAGATGTCATGGGCCAGGTGACCATTTGAAAACTCTCTGGAATCTGCTTCTGTTCTTTACTTCAGATATAAACATTGATAGACTGATTCATTCAGCAATTATTTGTGAATTTATCTACTAAGTCAGAGGCACTGTGGGAGGTTCTGGGGAGGTGAATAAAATAGACATTGGCCTTGGTCCCCTGGAAAGACAGGAATAAAATAATCACACAAATAAATATGTATTCATCAATTATGATATCTTATGAAAGAAAAGTACTGGGTGCTGTGAGCAGTTATTAACAAGAGGAGGTGATTTAAAATGATAATTCAGAGAGGAATTGATAGTCAAGTTGAGGTCTAAAGAATGAAGATAAGCTAGAAAAAAAGAATCCTCTCTAACAGAGTAAACAGTCTAGGAAAATATTTGGGGAAAGGGAAAAGCTTGGCATGTTGCCAAAAACCATAAGACGACCAGGGTCACTGGATTGCACTGAGCAAGGTAGAGTGTGTTGTAAGATAAAAATGAAGAGAGATGAAAGTGCTGGGTCATGAAGGACCTTGGAAGTCATTGTGAGGATTTGGGGTATTTTTTTTCCAGTGTAAAAACATTCAGAGTTTTAAGTAGGAGATGGGCATAATCACAGTTGAGATTGTAAAAACATTATTTTCTCTGCTATTTGTTGACTAACGAAAGGATTGAGGTGGAAGTGTAGAGATGGGCTATGAGGCTATCGAAGAAATGCAGCTAAGGGTGACTAGCAGGCAATGGATAGAAGTGGACAGATTCAAGACGTCTTGGCCAATCCCTCAGTTTCATTATCTGTAAAATGGGGATCATTGCTGTGTTTGATACAGGGTTGATATCAGTAAATGTTAGCTATGATTCTTTATGTTACCTAATGAAATTTGTACTAGTTGGTTGGTTAATTGAAAGAGCTTGTTAAAGAAGGGAAATACTGAATCATATATACTTATCTTAAATATTTCATTTTAACTTAATGCATATAAATATTTATTGTCACTCTTTTGATGCAGAGTTGGGACCATTTGTTGAACGTGAATATATGAGTTGAAGTTCTGAACTGATTTTGTTTGGTTTCATTTTGCATGAACCATACCCATAGTTATATCCTCTATGATTTTTAGTTTTAATTCTGTTGAAGAGAAGCAAGAATTTAAAAGACATCTATAAAGGTTTTTATGACACAAGGATGAGGATGAGAGCCCAGAAATTTCTATTTATTTATTTTTTCCAATTTTGCACATATATGATTTAAAAATAATTCATTTAGCAACTTTTCTTTATGGTTTTCCAAAATATTCTACCTCGTTTTTCTATAACCAAACTTTTTAAAGTGTAAATTACACTAGTTTATGTAATGGTTCATGGAAATATATAATTTCAATAATAAGTACAACTGGTATATGCAGGTTTGGAAACAAATACAACTGACTTCTGATAAGGATATCGTTGGACTGGGAGAAGTGAAAATGTAGGTAAGATAATACTAGAAATTAACTTCATATTAGCTGCAAGCACTCAGAGTGCCATGGTTCTGAGTCAATGTGCTCTTCTAGGGGAAATGGAGAGTATTGGTTAATGTAGCAGCTAGGTAACTGGAGAATGCTTTTACTGGTTTTTGGAGGTAGGATTGACAGAGCTTGATGTGGGGTGAAGAAAGGGAGAATCCCAAGGATAAGCAACTATGAGAAGAAGGAATCATTGATCAAGATGGGTGGGAAGATGGGGATGGGATCCAAATGTAATTGTAAGTTTAAGATGCCTGGAAGACATTCAAGTGGCAATGTTAAGTGGGCCGTTGACCGCGTAGCCCTAAAACTTGGAGTGGTCTTAACTAGGCTTTGCCTGACAAGCTGGAATGTGATGACGGCTTGAACCAAGAGGAGAGTGGTCCAGGTGCCCAGCTGGAGTTTGTAGAACATGGAGTCCTGGAGATTGAAGGCCATGTGGTGAGAGGGAAGGTCTGAATTACACTTGAGGAAGGAAGTAGAGTGATGTAGCTGGAGAAATGGTGCTGATTGTCAGAGGCAAGTGTCAAGGTGGAGCTCTTAGTGCAAAATTAGAAAATCACAAGTGTACAGAATTAGGAGATTGTAAAGTATGGCAAAATTAAGGTAAATACTTCAGCAGTAAGACTGAAAAATACCAGGGTGTTAGAATACCATTTATATGCAGTGCTGACTGAATAGTCTGTGGGCCAACATGAGAGCTACTGATACAGTTGCCCAGGTATAAACACTAATTTGATTTTCTAGAAATGTCAATGGACTTTTCATAATACAGCCTTGGTGCAAGGACGTCTTCATAATCAGTGATACACATTTATGGATGTATTGGCCTCTGTTAGGCTGAAGAAAGCAATTTTACCTTCCCTAGAAAGGAACTAAGCTCTTGATCTTGGCCTTATTTATGATTTTTCTGTAATAAAATAAGCTAACTCTGATCCTACCAATTTATCAACTGCATGGGCAAAAATACAGATGTTTGATATGACCAGTGCCCTAGACTTGTATTAATATGTGAATTATCCAATTGTGATGGAATTCATAATGAAAACACAACATGTTCAGACACTGTTGGAAATTGTAATTAGATCTGAAAATATTTTGTCAATCAAAATGAATATTGTGTTCTTTCATTCAGCTAAGTGGGAAATTGTGGCAAGGAAGGAAGTGTTTATTTTTAGTTGACGAGTATAGCAAATCTGGCCTCTCAATATAGGTGTGTTATATTGTGATATGAGGGATAATTTGGCTGGCTGGCCATGTGTTGGCTTGCTAAGTACTTTCAAACACATGAGACTGAAGATCCCCATTGATTTCCATTTCCTTAAAGACTAAAGAGCTGAGTCTTTTCTTTTGAAGAGGTAGTCTCTTTAAGGGTTGGTTCTTCCTTCTGATGGGAGTATTTATATATTGAATATAAAAGCTAGAAATAGCAACCATTGATTATTTTTGGCCTTACTGCTTTCCCACAAGGTGAATTTCTTAATGCTTTCATCTTTAATGTGCAAATATGCTTGATTTTTATTAAAGTTTTTCTTTAACTATCTATTTTTGAAAACATCCCTGAAGAGATATTCTCATATGAGAAA
Source organism: Papio anubis (assembly GCF_008728515.1). Taxonomy (NCBI): domain Eukaryota; kingdom Metazoa; phylum Chordata; class Mammalia; order Primates; family Cercopithecidae; genus Papio; species Papio anubis. Next base: position 71,873,337 of record NC_044984.1, read on the forward strand.
TTAGTTTCTCATGCTTGTAATATAATTTTTTAAAATTTTATATTTATAGGAAGCCAAAGATTTTATTGTGATTTACCATATTCTCTCACTAGCTGGTCTTTTTGGTTCTCTTTGTCAAAGGCTGATGCCATCATTCAATCACTTGCCCAAGAGTGAAACTGGGCTTCCTTTTTGATATCCACTGTTTCTTACTGTTTAATGTGTTCTAAAATCTGTTTAGTACTCTTCATCTCTATAGCCACTACTAAGCCCACTAACTCTCTGCCCTAGATTGTTCTAATAATGGTTTTCTGCTTTGTCTCTACTACTTCTTAACCCATTCCTCCTACTTTGGTCAATGTAATATTGCTAAGCTTAACATATAATGCTACCTCCCTGCTTAAAACATCATGATCTTGCCCCTAGGATAAAAAACAAATTACTTGGTGTGTTATATAAATTGTTTCAAGTCCTGATTTCCTATTTATTTAGGAATCTAAAGATTTAGGAATCTTCCTTTCTTCACATTCTAGGCTCCAGGCATATAGAAACTTAATTTATGTTCTCAAATATTACACGAATGTGTGACCGCCAAGCCTTCCTACATGACCTTCCTTTGGTTTAGAACATCCTCTCCCTTCCTGGTAGCCTTCAACTGAGATCTTATTGTTCAGAGGAAAATGTCTCTCAGCACCGCAGATGAGGTTAGATGCTCCTACCCAGTGTGGCCACTTCAACCACATTGTGGCTTTTAAAATTATTTATTGCTATTGCATATTTACTCATCTATACCTCCCTATAAACTGTAAATTTCATTAGGCACGAGACCACATCTCTTCTGATAACCTATTGCTATGTATTTTAGGGTTGCTATGGCAACACCCCACTACCAGAAACCAAAGTCTGTTCCAATTCCTGTTTTTTTTTAAAAAAAAAAAACACCTCAAAACTTAGTGGTATAAAACTACCATTATTTTCTATGCTCATGAATTACATGTGTTAGAAATCTGGACAGGGGATTGTCCAAATGTAGGCATGCATTGCCTCTGTTCCATGGTATCTAAGGCATTACCCAGAAAACCTAGAAGGGCAGAGGGCTATTTTAATAGCTACGGGATGAAATCCTCTGAAGGCTTCTTTATGTACATGTCTAATGCCTAGGCTGGGATAAGTTGAAGACTTAGCTGCGGCTTCCAACCAGAGTGCCTACACATGGCCTCTCTCTGGGGTCTGCAGTTATCCAGAGTGTGGCAGAATTGGAATGTTTAGATTTTTTACTTGGCTATCTCAGGACTCCAAGAGCAAGTCAGAAGAAAGTAGAAGCTAAACAGCTTTTTATGGCCCAGTGTAGGAAGTCACCAGCATCACTTCTACTATACTCTATTTGTTAAAGTAGTTGCGTTAGTTTTCTATCATTGCCATTACAAATTAGCAGAAACTTAGTGGCTTAACACAACGCAAATTTATTTTCTTACAGTTCTGGAGTCCAGATCCAAATAGGTCTCAAGGAGCTCAAATCAAGATATAAGCAAGGCTGTGTTCCTTTTTGAGGGTCTAGCAGATAATCGTTTTCCTTGTCTTTTCTAGATTCTAAAGATCACCTGTATTCCTTGGCTCATGGCCCCTTCTTCCATCTTCAAAGCCAGCATCATAGCATCTCCAAATCTCTGACTTCCCTAGCTTCCTGTTTCACTTTAGGGACCCTTGTGATTACATGACCCACAGAGTTAATCCAGGATAATGCACCTATCTCAAGATCAGTTGATTAACAACCTTAACCACCTACACCCTTAATTCCCTCTTGCCATGTAACAAAACATATTCACAGGTTTCAGTGATTAGAACTTGAACATCTTTGGGGGCCATTGAGATCAATCTCATCCAGATTGAAGGTGACTCTTAGGAACAGGGATTAGATTCTGAGACTTGGTATTGCACAGAAGGCTCTCACATGCAAGGACACAAACTCCTTGCTCACACAGAGAAAAATTACCAACACTAAGAGACCAGAGCTCCAGACGATCCTTTCTCTACTGAACAAGGCAAGGGGATATAGACCCTACTTCTTGATGGGAAGAGGGTCACATAATTTACAAACATTTATTATAACTACCATATATATTTTGCTCACATTACTGTACATTTCTGGCACATTGACAAATAGACAATTCATGAATTTAATGCACTTAACATCTGTGTAATGATAGAATTGAATAATGCTAAATATTCTGGAGGAAAACCAGGAAAAATAATGTGAAAACTAACAGTATAGGAGATGCTAAAATGAAGTGTGTACATCTTAAGAATTCTAGATTTTTTTTTGGTTGCTAGCTCTCTATTTAAACAAGTATGCTCAGTGATTACTAATGAGAAGCAGTGATGTGTCAATGTTAGTATTGTGAACACCCTAGGGAGGCATACTTATGTGTATGTTGTGATATCCCTGGGCTATAAAAAGCTGAAGAAAATAAGTAGAAGGGAATGTGTAATGAATATAACAAATATAAGATTATGAAGAAGATGAAAAGAGGGAGGAACCAGAGTGACAATAAACACAATGAAGGTTTCAAAATAAGTATACATTATGGAGCGAATTGTGTCCCCGAAATACATATATTGAAGCTATAACTTCTCGATGTGAGTATATTTGGAGTTAATGCTTTTAGGAACACAATTAAGGTTAAATGAGGCCTTAAGGGTGGGACCCTAATCAGATTGCACTGACATCTTTATGACAAGAAAAAGATACACCAGAGATGGATTTCTAAGTGTGCACAGAGTAAACGCCACGTGAGGACACAGTGAGAAGGCAGTCATCTACAGGCCAGCAAGAATGGCCTCATCAGAAACCAGCCCTGATGCCATCTTGGACATCAATGCCTAGCCTCCAGTACTATTAGAAAGCAAATTTCTATTGTTTAAGCTGCCCCATCTGTGATATTTTTTTATGGCACCCTGAGCAGACTAATACAGTGTGCTTAAGAAGTAGATGAATAGTTTGAGTTAAACTTTCCATAGTGTCAGTCAATGTCGAGGACTTCATTAACTGATGGTCATACACACAGTTTCCTACATGGCAGTGCTTGTTTCTTCTTCTTGGGAGTACAAGGGAAATATGGCCCTGAGAAGTGAGGAACTTTGCATCATGAATGCCACTGGGCCTTTAGTCACCCAGCAACAGGTCACTTCATCCAGTTAATGTGGTAGTTCCCATATGTTTGGGCAGGAAAGAAAAATCTCATAACCCATTGCTTTTCTTACTTTTGAATTAAAAACTCATGTGAAAATCCAGTTCTTTTTCTGGTTTTGGCATCTTCTACTAATTAATATTAACTTGAAAAGTGCTTGGAAAACAGCTTGGCTAACTTCAGTCAAAAGCATGTGAGGAATGTATTCATGGACAGAGATCTATGGAAATAGTGGAGTGGTGTTTTCCAGGCAAGAAGACAAGTTATGATAATATTAATGATGTTAAAATCCACCTGCTAAAACAAGCCCATTAAATCAAGCAAATCTGTGATTTGTATTGCTCCAACTATTTAACAGACTGAAAAAACTGTTTATTTTTCATTCAAGGAGAAATCATACTAGGAAACAAGAACAAAATCTTTAGTAATATCTTTGGAATTGATGATATAAGTGAGGATTTTTTTTCAAGCATGAAATACTGTGGTTACTTTAAGCAAATATATGAATTTGAAGTGTACGGTGTAGTTCCCAGGATGAAAGGAATTCTATAAACCAAGCTTCCAATAGACAGGAACCAGGAATATCTATATCGCTCTTGGGAGTAAAATCATTTTAATCATCTATTTCCTGGCAACTTTATGGGGATAAATGAGCTCAAATGGTTTATTCTGCCCTTGCATCACTCTGCTTGAATTTCTAAGAGCCAATATTTCAAGTTGCCCCAGCATGTTACCTGTATATGAATGGCAAGAGAAAAGAACCTAGAGGAAACCTTCAGGAACGCCTTGGGTATCCATAGTGGGAGGGTAGAGTATCTTGATTTACTGTTCCCCCAAGATATCACATAGGCAGGGAAAGTGATTTCCTAAAATGAAACTGCATGTTATTAGCAAATCAAATGCCTATCAGGCAGCTCCAAGGCAAGACCTATCTACTATACTCATTGTTTTATCTTCATGAATTTAAGGGCTTAAAAGCAGTCTAATTTTGCTTAATTAGTCCCGCTATTGCTCACAGATTATCTTCCAATGAGTGAACAACCATAAGTAAAGCTTGCAACAAAATGAATGTGTGCATTAAAACTGCCTTCGTAGCATTGTGATATGCTTAGCAAAATACCTAGCAAATAAAGATTAGATCTTAAAAAATCATTATCTTTGAAATGAAAATCATTTTGGAATGGGTACAAGTTTAACAGAATTTGGGGTGAGAACCACAATAAACTCTTATAAAGATGAACTACATTAAAAATATCTAATAATAGAAAAATTAGAAAATTCAGTTGCAATCTCAACAGATAATATGTTTGCTTTTAAGAAGACATAGAGTGTTCAAAAAGGATACTAAGCTTATTCAGTGGTGAAAAAATACTATTGTGGGGCTGGGACAACTAGATACTCAAATGTAAGAGAATGAATTTAGAACCTACTTCATGCAGAAATTATGAAATATACAGAAGTTAACTCAAAATATATTATAGATCTAAATGTGAAAGTTAAAACTACTAAACGCTTAGAAGTAAACAGGAGTAGATTTTCACAGTCTTGGATTAGACAATGGTCTCTTAGGTATGACACCACAAGCACAAACAACAAAAGGAGAAAGAGATAAATTGAACTTTATCAAAATTAAAAACTGTGGTTTTTAATTTTCCAAAGGATACCGTCCAAAAGGATGTGGTGTTCCAAAGGATACTGTCAAGAAAGTGAATCAACAAACCACAGAATGAGAGAAAATATTTGCGGTTTGTGCATCTCATAAGGGACTTGTACAGACTATATAAAGAACTCTTATAACTTAATGAAAGGATAAGTAACACAATTAAAGAATAGGAATGAGGCTGGCAAGATGGCCGAATAGGAACAGCTGCAGTCTGCAGCTCCCATTGAGATCGACGCGGAAAATGGGTGATTTCTGCATTTCCAAATAAGGTCCAGGTTCATATCAATGGGACTGGTTGGACAGTGGATGCAGCCCATGGAGGGCAAGCCGAAGCAGGGTGGGGCCTTGCCTCACACGGTATGCCCTTGGGATTGGGGAATTTTTTCCACTACCCAAGGGAGGCCATGACATGACTGAGCCTGAAGAACTCTGGCACAGATACTGAGCTTATCCCATGTTTTTCGCAACCTGCAAACCAGGAGATTCCCTCTAGTGCCTACCCCACCCGGGCCCTGGGTTTCAAGCACAAAACTGGGTGGCCATCTGGGCAGACACCGAACTAGCTGCAGGAGTTCTTTTTTTCCATACCCCAGTGGCGCTTGGAACACCAGGAAGACAGAACCATTCACTCTCCCAGAAAGGGGTGCTGAAGCCAGAAAGCCAAGTTGTCTGGCTCGACAGATCCCACCCCCATGGAGCCCAGCAAGCTAAGATCCACTGGCTTGAAATTCATGCTGCAAGCACAGCAGCAGTCTGAGATTAATCTGGGACTCTCAAGCTTGGTGTGGGGAGGGGCGTCCGCCATTGCTGAAGCTTGAATAGGCGGTTTTACACTCACAGTGTAAACAAAGCTGCTGGAAACTTCTAAGTGGGCAGAGCCCACTGCAGCTCAGCAAGGCTGCTGTGGCCAGATTGCCAGATTTCCCTTCTCTGGGTGGGGCATCTCTGAAAAAAAGGCAGCAACCCCGGTCAGGAACATGTAGATAAAACTGCTATTTCCCTGGGACAGAGCACCTGGGGAAAGGGGTGACTGTGGGCACAGCTTCAGCAAATTTAAACGTCCCTGCCTGATGGCTCTGAAGAGAGCAGTGAACCTCCCAGCACAGCGTTCGAGTTCTGCTTAGGGTCAGACTGCCTCCTCAAGTGGGTCCCTGACCCTGGTGTATCTTGACTGGGAGACACCTCCCAGTAGGGGCTGACAGACACCTCATACGGGAGAGCTCTGGCTGGCATCTGGCAGGTGCCCCTCTGGGACAAAGCTTCCAGAGGAAAGATCAGGCAGCAATCCTTGCTATTCTGCAGCCTCCACTGGTGATACCCAGGTAAACAGGGTTATGAGTGGACCTTCAGCAAACTCCAGCAGATTGGCAGCATAGGGGCCTGACTGTCAGAAGGAAAACTAACAAATGGGAATAGCACGTCCACTCAAAGACCCTGTTAGCAGGTCACCAACATCAAAGACCAAAGGTAGATAAATCCACAAAGATGAGGAGAAGTCAGCACCAAAAGGCTGAAAATTCCAAAAACCAGAATGTCGTCTTCTCCAAAGGATCACAACTCCTTGCCAGCAAGGGAAAAAACACTGGACGGAGAATGAGTTTCACGAATTGACAGAAGTAGGTTTCAGAAAATAGGTAATAGCAAACTCCTCCAAGCTAAAGGAGCATGTTCTAGCCCAATGGAAGGAAGCTAAGCACTTTAAAAAAAGGTTAAACAAATTGTTAACTAGAATAACCAGTGCAGAGAAGAACATAAATGACCTGATAGAGTTGAAAAACACAACACAAGAACTTTGTGAAGCATACACAAGTTCCAGTAGCTGAACTGATCAAGCGGAAGAAAGGATATCAGTGATTGAAGATCAACTTAATGAAATAAAGAGAGAAGATGAGATTAGAGAAAAAAGAGTAAGAAGGAATGAACAAAGCCTCCAAGAATATGGGACTATGTGAAAAGACCAAATCTACATGTGATTGGTGTACCTGAAAGTGACAGGGAGAATGGAACCAAGTTGGAAAACACTCTTCAGGATATTATCCAGGAGAACTTCCCCAACCTAGCAAGACAGGCCAACATTCAAATTCAGGAAATACAGAGAACACCACAAAGATACTCCTCAAAAAAAGCAACCCCAAGACACATAATCGTCAGATTCACCAAGGTTAAAATGAAAGAAAAAATGTCAAGGGCAGCCAGAGAGAAAGGCTTGGTTACCCACAAAGGGAAGCCCATCAGCCTAACAGCATATCTCTCTGCAGACACCCTACAAGCCAGAAGAGAGTGGGGGCCAATATTCAATATTCTTAACAGAATTTTCAGCCAAACTAAGCTTCATAAGCGAAGGAGAAATAAAATCCTTTACAGACAAGCAAATGCTGAGGGATTTTGTCACCACCAGGCCTGCCTCGCAAGAGCTCCTGAAGGAAGCACTAAACATGGAAAGGAACAATCGGTACCAGCCACTGCAAAAACATACCAAATTGTAAAGAACATTGACACTATTAAGAAGCTGCATCAACTAACGGCAACATAACCAGCTAGCATCATAATGACAGGATCAAATTTACACGTAACAATATTAACCTTAAATGTAAATGGGCTAAATGACCCAAGTAAAAGACACAGACTGGCAAATTGGATAAAGGGTCAAGACCCATCAGTTGCTGTATTCATTCAGGAGACTCATCTCACGTGCAAAGACACACATTGGCTAAAATAAAGGGATGGTAGAATATTTACCAGGCAAATGGAAAGCAAAGAATAAAAAAAAAAAAAAGCAGAAGTTGCAATCCTAGTGTCTGATAAAACAGACTTTAAACCAGCAAAGATCAAAAGAGATAAAGAAGGGAATTATATAATGGTAAAGGGATCAATGCAGTAAGAAGAGCTAACTATTCTAAATATATATGCACCCAATACAGGAACACCCAGATTCATAAGCAAGTTCTTAGAGACCTACAAAGAGGCTTAGACTACCACACAATAATAGTGGGAAACTTTAACACCCCACTGTCAATATTTGACAGATCAACGAGACAGAAAATTAACAAGGATATTTAGGACTTGAACTCAGCTCTGGACCAAGCAGATCTAATAGACATCTACAGAACTCTCCACCCCAAATCAACAGAATATACATTTTTTTCAGCAGCTCATCACACTTATTCTAAAATTAACCACATGATTGGAAGTAAAACACACCTCAGCAAATGCAAAAGAATGGAAATTATTATAACAAACAGTCTCTCAGACCACAGTGCAATCAAACTAGAACTCGGGATTAAGAGACTCGCTCAAAACGCCACAACTACATGGAAACAGAACAACCTGCTCCTAAATGACTACTGGGTAAATAATGAAATGAAGGCAGAAATAAAGATGTTCTTTGAAACCAATGAGAATGAAGACACAACATACCAGAATCTCTGGGACACATTTAAAGCAGTGTGTAGAGGGAAATTTACAGCACTTAATACCCACAAGAGAAAGGAGAAAATAATCTAAAATTGATGCCCTAACATCAAAATTAAAAAGAACTAGAGAAGCAAGAGCAAACACATTCAAAAGCTAGCAGAAAACAAGAGTAACTAAGATGAGAGCGGAACTGAAGGAGATAGAGACACAAAAAACCCTTCAAAAAATCAGTGAATGCAGGAGCTGGTTTTTTGAAAAGATCAACAAAATCAACTTCTAGCAAGACTAATAAAGAAGAAAAGAGAGAAGAATGAAATAGACACAATCAAAAAATGTTATAGGGGATATCACCACTGATCCCGTAGAAATACAATCTACCATCAGAGAATACTATATATACCTATATGCAAATAAACTAGAAAATCTAGAAGAATTGGATAAATTCCTGGACACATGCACCCTCCCAAGTCTAAACCAGGAAGAAATCAAATCCCTGAATAAACCAATAACAAGTTCTGAAATTGAGGCAGTAATTAATAGCCTACCCACCAAAAAGTCAGGGCCACCTGGATTCACAGATGAATTCTACCAGAGATACAAAGAGGAGCTGGTACCATTCCTTCTGAAACTATTTCAATCAATAGAAAAAGAGAGAATCCTCCCTAACTCATTTTAGGAGGCCAACATCATCCTGATACCAAAGCCTGGCAGTGACACAACAAAAAAAGAGAATTTTAGACCAATATCCCTGATGAACATCGATGCAAAAATCCTCAAAAAATACTGGCAAACCGAATACAGCAGCACATCAAGAAGCTTATTACCACGATCAGGTCGGCTTCATCCCTGGGATGCAAGACTGATTCAACCTATGCAAATCAATAAACATAATTCATCACATAAACAGAACCAATGACAAAAACCACATGATTGTCTCAGTAGATGCAGAAAAGGCCTTTGACAAAACCCAACACCCCCTCAGGCCAAAAACTCTCAATAAGCTGGGTATCGATTGAATGTATCTCAAAATAATAAGAGCTATTTATAACAAACCCACAGGCAGTATCATACTGAATGGGCAAAAACTGGAAGCATTCTCTTTGAAAACCAGCACAAGACAAGGATGCCCCCTCTCACCACTGCTATTCAACATAATATTGGAAGTTCTAGCCAGGGCAATCAGGCAAGAGAAAGAAATAAAGAGTATTCAGTTAGGAAGAGAGGAAGTCAAATTGTTCCTGTTTGCAGATGACATGATTGTATATTTAGAAAACCCCATCGTCTCAGCCCTCCTTAATCTGATAAGCAACTTCAGCAAAGTCTCAGGATACAAAATCTATGTGCAAAAATCACAAGCATTCCTGTACACCAGTAACAGACAAAAAGACAGCCAAATCATGAGTGAACTCCCATTCATACTAAGAGAATAAAATCAAACTTACAAAGGATGTGAAGGACCTCTTCAAGGAGAACTCACTGCTCAAGGCAATAAGAGAGGACACAAACAAATGGAAAAACATTCCATGCTCATAGATAAGAAGAATCAATATCATGAAAATGGCCATGCTGCCCAAAGTAATTTATAGATCCAATGCTATCCCCATCAAGCTACCACTGACTTTCTTCACAGAATTGGAAAAAACTACTTTAAACTTCATATAGAACCAGAGAAGAGCCTCATAGCCAAGACAATCCTGGGCAAGAAGAACAAAGCTGGAGGCATCTGCTACCTGACTTCAAACCATACTATAAGGCTGCAGTAACCAAAACAGCATGGTACTGGTACCAAAACAGATATGTAGACCAATGGAACAGAACAGAGGTCTCAGAAATAACACCACACATCTACAACCTTCTGATCTTCAACAAACCTAACACAAATAAGCAATGGGGAAAAGATTCCCTATTTAACAAATGTTGTTGGGAAAACTGGCTAGCCATATGCAGAAAACTGAAACTGGACCCCTTCCTTACACCCTATACAAAAATCAACTCAAGATGGATCAAAGACTTAAACATAAGACCTAGGACCATAAAAATCCTAGAAGAAAACCTGGGCAATACCATTCAGGACATAGGCATGGGCAAAGACTTTGTGTCTAAAACACCAAAAGCAATGACAATAAAAGCCAAAATAGACAAATGGGATCTAATTAAACTAAAGAGTTTCTGCACAGCAAAAGAAACTATCATTCAGAGTGAACAGGCAACCTACAGAATGGGAGACAATTTTTGCAATCTATCCATCTGACAAGGGGCTAATATCCAGAATCTACAAATAACTTAAACAAACTTACAAGAAAAAAACAAGCCCATCAAAAAGTGGGCAAAGGATATGAACAGACATTTCTTAAAATAAGACACTTATGCAGCCAAGAGACATAAAAAATGCTCATCACTGGTCATCAGAGAAATGCAAATCATATCCAAAATGAGATACCATCTCACGCCAGTTAGAATGGCAATCATTAAAAAGTCAGAGAACAACAGATGCTGGAGAGGATGTAGAGAAATAGCAATGGTTTTACACTATAGGTGGGCATGTAAATTAGTTCAACCATTGTGGAAGACAGTGTGGTGATTGATTCCTCAAGGATCTAGCACTAGAAATACCATTTGACCCAGCAATCCTATTACTGGGTATATACCCAAAGATTATAAATCATTCTACTATAAAGACACATGCACACTTATGTTTATTGCAGCACTATTCGCAAGAGCAAAGACTTGGAACCAACCCAAATATATATCAATAATAGACTGGATAAAGAAAATGTGACACATGTACACCATGGAATACTATGCAGCCATAGAAAAGGATGAGTTCATGTCCTTTACAGGGACATGGATGAAACTGGAAACCATCATTCTCAGCAAACTATCACAAGAACAGAAAACCAAACACTGCATGTTCTCATTCATAAGTGGGAGTTGAACAATGAGAAAACATGGACATATGGAGGGGAACATCACACATGGGGGCCTGTTGGAGGGTGTGGGGCCAGGGGAGGGAATAACATTAGGAGAAATACCTAATGTAGGTGACAGGTTCATGAATGCAGCAAACTACCATGGCATGTGTATACCTATGTAACAAAACTGCACATTCTGTACAGGTACCCCAGAACTTAAAATATAGTAAAAGTATATACATATATGTATATATATATTTTTTAAATAGGCACAATATTTCAATAGATGTTTCTGTAAAGAAGGTATACAAATTTTCACTAACCACTTGAGAGCAATATTAGTAATTAGAGAAAAGCAAATCACAGCAATAATGAGATACCACTGCACGTCTCCTAGGATGGCTAAAATAAGGACAATAACAAGTGTTGTGAGGAGGTGGAAATGTTGGAACACTCATACATCACTGGTGGGATTGTGGAATGGTACAGTCATTTTTGGGAAACAGGTTGGTAGTTTTTTCAAAATGTTAAACATAGACTTACTGTATGACTCAAAAATTCCATTCCTAAGATAAATGCCCAAGAGAAATGAAAACCTATGTCAACACAAAAACCTGTACGTGCATGTTTATAGTAGTTTTATTCAAGTACCTAGAGTGTTTTCTGCCTTGTGCTGGCTCTGGCTGCTGTGCATGGAGGATCTAGGCCTTCATTCTCGTTCTAGAGTCATGACAAAAGGTAGTACAAACTATTATGTCATAGGTATCTGCTATGGTGGCAGGTGTCTGTAATCCTATCTACTCGGGAGGCAGAGGGAGCAGGCAGGAGAATCACTTGAACCTGGGAGGCAGAGGTTGCAGTGAGCCGAGATCGGGCCACTGCACTCCAGCCTAGGTTACAGAGTGAGACTCAGTCTCAAAACAACAACAACAAAAAACAAACAACAACAAAAACAAAAACAAAAAAACTGCCATGCTTCAAGTCAACAGCATTTATTGAGTTCCTAGTGTGATGGCTTGTGTGCTAGATAAAAATACAAAGATGGATGCGAGTCGTGTTCATTATTCAGAAAACTCATTTGCTTATAATCTTAGTTATCACCTCTGCTGACACAATTGCTGAAGGATAGCGAACAGGAGGGATTCTCTCTATTCTGAATTTTGAATATAGATACTATAGTATATCAAAAATAATGGGAAGCTATTAATTTCTGTATTAAGAATAACTTTAGCCTGGGTGTTGGCTCATGCCTGTAATCCCAGCACTTTTGGATGCCGAGGTGGGAGGATTACTTGAGGACAAGAGTTTGACGAGTCTGGGCAACATAGTGAGACCTCATTTCTTCAAAAAACAGTTTAAAAAATTAGCTAGGCACTGTGCTGCTCACCTTTAGTCCCAGCTATTTGGGAGGCTGGGAGGATCGTTTGAGGCAGGGGGTGGAGGTTCCAGTGAGCTGTGATCATGCCACTACACTGCAGCCTGGGTGACAGAATGAGATCTTGTTGCTGTCTCTAAAAAACAAAAATAATACAAGGACTGTTATTCACTTAATTTGATTATTTAATGCTATAGTTTTTAATTCTCTGATAGCTAATTTGCTGTTTAGAGAAATGTGACTGACACCAATAAATGAGCATTTTTGGCCTATTGTATTTTGTATATTATATTTGCTAATAGTAGAAATAATCTACTTCTAGATATCAAAATGTTAAAAGTTATGATCTGTTTTCAACAGGTATGCTCAAAATATTTCAAAAGTATTTCAAAAGTATCAAATAATTCTGCATTTGCAATAAAATGACATTCTGTGATATTTTACTTTGGAGTAATTAACATCATCATGCATTGTAAATTAATTCAGCTAAAGGCAGAAAATCTATTTCGTGTGGATGGTTGCTTCCTATTGTCATATTTCCCTTTTGGAAAAAAAATGTACGCACTGTTCTTAATATAACAAGATATTATACCTAATGTAAATGACGAGTTAATGGGTGCAGCACACCAACATGGCACATGTATACATATGTAAGAAACGTGCACATTGTACACATGTACCCTAGAACTTAAAGTATAATAAAAAAGAAAAAAAAAACAAGATATTAAAAGAATGAGATAAGAGGAGTTTATTTCAACACATGTATTCAGTATATAAAATATGGTTTTTAAGGAAGGTTTCAAGGAAGGGAGTAAAAGCAAGCAGTGTAAATGAGTTCAGGACAGATAGGAAGAGCGAGTTAAGATAAATGAAAAGAGCAGATTTTGGGGGCCCTTTGATATATTTCCATGTCCTTGGTTCCTTTCAGTCACTATTTCTGCTAATGAAATTTTATAACTTTGAATTGTATGGATCTGTGCTACTCAATAATGTTTCTGGTAAAGGTTAAAAAATGAAATATATTCTCTTTAATGTGTTTTCATGAAAGCTACTGTGTATGTATATACATATTACTCTTGTCATAGATAGTTTTATTTAAAAATATATGAAAACCCCAGAATAATTCCATTATTTAGTATAACCACATGTCTAATTCTATTGGCAAAAAGGGAAAAGTTGATCACTTATTACAGATAAATGATTCTTCCAGGTGGCTAGACTCTGTTTTATTTATCATAATAATTTGATTGACTAAAATTATAAGCATGCCCAAATATGCCAAATTTAGTTCTTTTCTATGGTTATCCTAATCTGGCTTATATTAATATAACAATGAATTACATTTTCATCTTTATTATGAGGCATAAGATCCCTTAGAAGTTATTTGTCAACAGTAAAAGGAAGACCTCAGTATTATTTCACCACCCATGTGATGTGATTTTTAAAAATACTTTGAGTGTCTACAACTCCATAATTTAAAGCAAATGTTATGAAACACCTATATAACAGATTCCCAGTTCTAGATAATTTGGCAATTATCACATATTTATTACATAGGCAAAAACATTCTTGAAAATTTTGTTTTGTTTTTTATATTGTGGCATTTCCTTGGCACACTTCCTAATGATGAAAAGTGAATTTAACCAGTGATAGAGTCCCCAAGCTTAAAAATCTATTCAAGGATGGTTTAAAGGCAGATATATGTGAACATTTTGAGAAGGATGCAAATGTCATTCTATATTTTTAATTGATGTGTTACATAATTTCTTGGATTCTGATCATGGCAATGAAATAACACAAAATATTTTATAGAAAATAGGATCAGAAGTATATTTCATGTTTTTTCAACATTACTGTACATGCATATGATTTGAAAGGAAGAAGAGGCAGAGACAGAGAAGGAGAGGGATAAAGAGAAAAGAGGAGGAGAGAGATTTTACTACTCTGCGTTTTAGAGTTGAATACATGGTTATTCATCCTGAGGCTATAACGTTTGATGTATCTTAAAAAACATTGTTTTTTATATAATGGTTAGTATAAGCCCTGCAAAATTTAATCTAACCAGCTATATTCTGGAATATATATGTCCAGTGATACTATTTTTTAAAAATGAGGATGCTAGTACAGTCATATTTTTACTTTCTTAATAAATTGGGAGATTATTGATAGAGAAAGGAAGGCACAATGTAACCTGTTTTACTGCATGATATAAAGAAAAATCTTATTGTACTGTTACTCAGTATATGTCTCGGCCACAAATTTGCATGATAATTTCAGCTTGAAACATCAGTATTTTAAAATTTCTGACCACTCAACAGTATATTACTAAATTGCCACTTATACACTCAAGATGTATTAAATATGCAAAAGAATTGGAAACAGAATTTTGAGATGTTTGTTCACCAATGTTTGGTGCAGCATTATCCACAATAGGCGAGATACAGAAGTAACCTAAATGTCCATCAACAGATAAAGAAAAGGTGGTATATACGTACAACTGAATATTATTCAGCACTAAAAAGAAAGTCTTGTCACATGGTGAAATAAGTGAAATAAGCCAGTCATTAAAAAACTTCTTCATGATGCTGGATGATTCTACGTATATATCTGGAGTAGTAAAGTCAAAGAAACAGAAAATAGAATGTGGTTGCCAGGGCTAGGGAATTGTCACTATGTATAGAGTTTTAGTCTTGAAAGATAAAAAATTTCTAGAGATCTGTTGTATGATAATATGTGTATAGTTAACAATAATGTACTATACACTTAAAAATGGCTAAGATTGTAAATTTTGTTACATGCTTTTATCACAAACTCCTCCCACCCCAGCACTCCAAATATATGTACACAAATCCACACACATGCTTGGGGCAGACAGAAGTAGTGTGACATAGTATTTAGATCCAGCCATTATCCTAGAGATGGATAGAGGTGGATGCTAGGGGAATTTTCTTCAGAAACTTTGGTAAAATTGGGCATTTTAGATGTCAGCAGTAAAAACAATGTGTGAATCAAACTTTATTATAACAATTTAGTACTGCAAATTTTGAACTGGAAAATTTTTACTTGACCAAAAAGCAAAAGTTGTTATGCAGTTTTATTTCTCCAGGAAAATTTTCTATGATCAAAATCTGATGAATAAATAATATCTTTATTAAAAAATTATCAGATATTGACAGATTGGAAGAATTCCCTGACCTCATCTTGCATAACACAGGGAGTGAAAGACAGATGTCTAAATGAATCCTGGTGATTGCAGCTACTGCAGGGAGAGCTTAGCTAGAGATGTACTGCTGGAGCTCAGGGGAAGGAGTGACTGACTCAGCCCAAGGCTTGTGAAGGAGACTTTATGGAGGAGCAAGGATTTAAAGGATGAGCAGTTGCTTCCAAAGTGGAGGAGAATAAATGCTTCCAGGATAAAAAAAAATAACAGTGCAAATAGAGTCCTAGACTTGTGAACGTGGAGCATACCTTGAGGATGATGAAAGGCATAGCATGTCTGGAGTTTGGGGTGCATAGGTGAGCATATTAGGAGCCAAATTATGGTTCCCTCCGATGGGAAATCTTATGCATTTTGGACCTTATTTTTAAGGTGTTGAGCAGTTGTACTAACAGTGATATAATAATGGCAACCACTTACTGGGGACTAACGATGAGGAAATAATTGCTTATTTGCATTATTATCTGATTCTCATTTGGTAAACATGAAAACTGAGGCTAACAGAGGTTAAATATAATAACTAAGGTCACATAGCAAATGACTTGAGCTAGGTTTGGAACCACACACTATCAGATTCCAAAGCTTTTGCTGTTAAACAATATAGTACTTTGTTGGCCTTTATGGCATTTTTTAAAGAGGGAAAATATAAATGGATGTGAGATGTGTTTTACGAAGGTATGATAGTGATAAGGTTGAAGAAGATCCTGGACAAAAGGTAGATTATGGCAATAATGCAGGTGGAAAATCATGAGTCTGAGTAAAAAGCATTGGTGGGAAGTTGTTGAATCTGAAACTGTATAGATCTAAGATATCAGTCTTCTTGGAAACTAACAAGCCACAGTCATGTGTATATATACACTACTAGAAGCACAGTACTTCTGGATCAGAGAACAGAACATTTATTCACAGAGCATCTTTGCAGCACTGGTTCCCTATGTTCCATTCCCCATGAGACAGTGCACTGAGGGACAGATATGTTTATGCATACTGGGGTTACACCAAAGGAGAGGGCCTCCAAAATTATGAAACTGAGAGCTTATGTAGGGCAGCATGGCTGTCTACATGTCCTCCCCACCATGACAGACAAATCCTGTTTGAGGGAAGGAAGGGAAGGTCCCTAGATTTTTATTACTCTTACAATGTAAGCAAATACTTCTGAATAAGAGTTTAAATATCTGAAAAATTCCTTATTTCTAACTTTGAAAGTTTGATTATTCCTCAATCATCCTCTGACCCAAGCTTGTCCAACCCATGGTCTGTGGGCCACATGCAGCCTAGGACAGCTTTGAAAGTGGCCCAACACAAATTTGTAAACTTTATTTTTAGCTCATCAGCTATCGTTAGTGCTAGTGTAGTTTATATGCGGCCCAAAGCAATTCTTCTTCCAGTGTGACCCAGGGAAGCCAAAAAATTGTGCACCCCTGCTCTAACTCCAGTTACCAGTAACTTTTGCCAAAAATTCCTGACTGTAGAAATACGAAAATATTATGGAATGTCGTTTCCTAACAGTGGTATGAACAACTGATTGAAAGTGAATAGAATTGTCATACCTTTTAAAAGATGTTGAAGTCAGCCTATCACAAGCTTAGAATGCCTACATATGTAAATTGAATTGGATTGTTGTTGAGGTCAAATTACCTGTAAAAATCCATTTTCAATGATAGTCTTTAGATCCTCTGGATTACATAAGTGATCATCTTAGTATGTATGGTCTTAGTTTGAGTGCCAATAAATTTGGTTTGAAAAAAGCCTGTTTCTTCTGTATTTTGAGAGATTCTAAGAAGTACTGATTAGTGATCAATAGAGGGTCAAGGAATACTGCTTGTATTCAGAAACCCAGGTAATTATCACAAATTTTGGAATACAGCAGCATAATTCTAGAATAAATTCCATAGAATAAAAATTGCATTGGGTATGAAATTTTAAAAACAATTTTAAAATTTTAGCTGATAATGTATAAGTTTATCCCCAAAACATATAATGGTGCTCAGTCCTGTTTTCCTAAAAGAAAAAGACAAAAGTGAGAACAAATTCTTTTTGTGTGTTTCACAGAGATTGTCTAGGCACGTACCAAAAAGAAGGAATCTAATAACAGCGTTAAATCAAGAGCACATTGAACCTAGCTGAATCTGACATTTTGAGAGTTAAAAAAATGGTTACCAGTTTCCAGAATAATAAAATGTCATTTATTTCCAACACTTTTTCTTTTGTTGGTATGTGGATGTTGGTTGAGGGATGATACAGGGGACACAGGGAGAACAGGAAATAAGGAGGAACCATCCAAGGATCTTCCAATGCTGGCATTTGACATTGAGTAAATATTTTCAGCATGTAACATACAAAATGAAGCTGTTAGAACTTTGTCACTACATTTCTCCCTGCTTCTCTCATTCTCAGAGATATTAGCCTTGATTCTATCCATTACATGCTGGAGAGAAGAACGATATCAAGATCAATCATCAAGAAGTGCAACTAGAATATATATACTTCAATATATAGTTCTTTTTACTTTTTACATTTTTAATTGAAATGCGGTAATATCAATAGAAAGTTGTTTTAAAAGGTTTCATTGTTCTGCCACCATAACACAGCAATTTGCTTCTTTATATTACCTTCTATATCACACATATACATAGAAACATTTTTTTTTGCAAAGCTCTGGTACATATCAAGTACTTAATACATCTTTCCTATTAGCATTATATTTGTTTATTTACTCAACTAGTGGAAAAGAACAAACCAAAAGACTAAAAATGAGTCAGGTGCAGTGAATCTGTAAGCTCGCCGGAACCACCCTAGGCTGACATTAGTCCTGCTAGTGACAAGACTGAAGGACTAAGATGATCTCTTCTCATAGCTGTTAAGCAAGACAAAAGTGCTAATTTCACGTATTTATGTTGATTGCCTCATATCAGCAATTTCACAAGGCCCTTTTTTAAGCTTGATTGTTGCCTCATCAGAATTACTCCGTTTACAATTTAACACGTCAATTATTATTGAATGTATATTCCTACATCCTTAATAATCATTTTAAATAAAACAATTTTTGCTGCATAAGTCAAAAGATCTTAGAACTGTTGAGAGCACTCATATATCAGTATGTATTAAGTGAAGTCTCAAATTCTATTGTATACCTGAAGATGCTGCTTCAAATGGAGGTTCTTACTCATCCCTGAAGAGTCTGGTTTAGTAGTCTGGATGTGAGTCTATTAAATTTTTATTTTTACCATGCCTCAAAATGTGCATTACAAATCCCTGCTGATTCAATCTCCTAAATTCCTCTTCAATCTGACTTCTTTATAGTTCTGCTACCTTCAGCCTAACTTCAGGCTGCCTTCATTCCTAACTTGAATCACCAAGAACTTTTCAAACGGTTTTACCTTCCCTGTCTTACGTTTCTACAATATACTATTTACAGAGAAGAGTCACCCTTTGAAAATATAGATTCCATAATGGCACTTCCCTCCTTAAAGAGCACTCATTGGCTCCCTATTTTGGTGCATATGGTTGTTGGACCACATTAGAAATTAGTCTGGTTCAAGCACTTATTTAATAGATGAGTGAACTGTGGACCAGGCAAAGGAAATGACTATCAGGGAGGGGGCAGGTAACAAAAATACAGCTCATACTGTGTGGGATAATGAATTTTACTGACTCATGCAGGAGAAAATCCAGTGGCAAGGTGGGCTACAGGTGTGATTCAGTTTGGGCCCAGCTCTAAGTCTTTGGTCACTGGGCTTTTTCTTTCTCTTTGTGTGACATGTCACGTGATTGCTTCTCATGTAGTAGCAAAATGGTTGCAATGGATATTGGAATTGCCTGCTCCTCGTTCATATTCAGCAGCCACTTCCTATGACTCTCTTAACCCTTCCTGAAGCTTCTCAACTCATTGGCCAGAGTTGAGTCACAGATGCATCTTTAAAGTAATTACTGGCAGAGAAAATAGAATGGCCATGATTGATGGGGACTAATTCTTTCTTATTCTTGGAGCTGAGGTTAAATCTATGATTTGACTTGCTACTTAAGGTGGAATAAATGTGGAATTTGAAAGCTACAATGCCTCATTTTAAAAAAGGAAGAATTGTGTTGAATTAAGTTTTTGAATGAAAGTATGCAAATAGAAGTTGTCTCTTCTGTAAACCCTTTTTGGTGTCATTTCTCATTCCTTTTCCAAACATTATGCTTAGTAATCTTATTCTAAAATAACACTGTACGTTCTAGACTTAAAAGCATGTTTAATACATAAGAAAGCACAAACAAGGAAGCTTTAATATTATTTACTGAAGTTTCTATTGGGACATTTAATTAACTGTGTCACATTCATGGCACACTCAACTTGCTATTTTCAGCAAGGTTCATTATTGATTATACACTGCTTATGTCAGAGACCATATCAGTGCTAAGAAAATGGTATTGAACCCACATAGACAAGTCCCCGTGCCTGTGAAGTATTTCCAGTTGTGGATTTTGACATGTATGCTGGTAATTACAATATTGCTTTTGTCAGTTTGGGCTGCTGTGAGAGGCTGGAAGTCCAAGATTAGCGTACCAGCATAGTAGAGTTCTTAGTGATGGCTTTCTTCCTGGTTCTGTCCTCACATGGCCAGCCCATACATGCAAGCAGAAAGAGATCTTGGGTCTTGTCCTTTTTTTTTTTTTTTTTGTAAGGACATTAATCCCATCACGGCACTCTATCTTTATGACCTTATCTAAACCTAATTACTCCCCAAAGCTTATCCTTCAAATACTACCACATTATGGGTTAGAGTTTAACATGAATCAGGGAGTGGGACTCATAAACATACACTCCGTAGCAAATATAGTGTAGTCAGTGCTGTGATAGGAATGCCAGAAAGATACAGTGGAAACTGGGTTAGAAGGAATACCTAAGTAAGAGTGGGAGGACAGTGTGAAGAACCTGGAGGAAGTAATATTTAAGCTGAGGCCTGAACTTGGAGCAGAAATTAGGTTAAAAGGATGGAAAAGACAGTCTCCAAAAAAATGAAGTGGTAACATTACCTTTATTAAACCCTCAGGAGTGCCTTACTCTGTGTTGCTTGGTTTGGGAACTTGGCACTCAGCATTTCAGTGGGCTTGGAGCACATGTGGTAGGTGGATGCTTGGTTCAGACTCTTAAGGGACTTTGTAAATTATACTAAAGAGTTGGGACTTCCTCTTAGGGCAAATAGGGAGCCAATGAGTGCTCTTTAAGGAGGGAAGTGCCATTATGGAATCTATATTTTCAAAGGGTGACTCTCCTCTGTAAATAGTATGTTGTAGAAACGTAAGGCAGGAAAGGTAAAACTGTTTGAAAAGTTCTTGGTGATCCAAGTTAGGAGTGAAGGCAGCCTGAAGTTAGGCTGAAGGTAGCAGAACTATAAAGAAGTCAGATTGAAGAGGAATTTAGGAGATTGAATCAGCAGGGATTTGTAATTAAGTGAATGTGGTAGGTTAGCAAGGGGGAGACCTTTAGGGTTAATGCATAAGTTTCTGACTTGAGAAACTGACCATTTGGTGGTGCCAGCCACTGGGATGGCCATAAATTGAATGATGCCTGTGAACCCTTCTCAATCAAATAGCACCTCTGTGACATCAAGATAAACATATGTGAGTCTGACAAAATGATACAGGGGGAGCTGCCTGGAGAACTCATAGAGACACTGCTTAAACCTATGTGGAGCCCAAAAAGCTTCAGTGTGCTGGGCAGCTGCAGAAAAACACCACTCTGGGTGCCCACTCCCCAAGGCTCTGTGTCCTGCATCTAGCAGCTGCAGCTCCAGTGATTTGCCTGGCCAGAAGAGAACGACACCTGGGCATGGTCATGTAACCAAGTCAGGCATCCTCATCATTGGCTGTGGGTTTGAATTACATCTGAGCCATGCACCCTCACACCTGCTAGTCCCTCCCAAGACTGCATGACTGGCCATTTCCAAAGTAGGGGGTCCACAGCACAGCTTTTATTGCCCATCCTAAATGTTTTGTTGATGACCTGGGAGCAGTTCACTCCCATGTCATAGGGGGTACTTTACCCTGAGGGACCAGAGGACAAATCTACTGGTCTAGTCCCAGTTCCTCAGGACTTGAGCACACTGCTCAGGGCTATGAAGATGAGATTTGTGGCCTCATTTCAAGAAAAGGAGGGGCCCTCTTTCTCAGAACAGAGATGAGTGGCGTATAAGTTTGCATGATGGTACAGGAGCTGGGTACCTCTCCCTTCATGAGACTAGACCAGGAAGGATATGGCCTGGTAGCCATGGTTTCTGCCTCAGGCAGACTTGTGGTCCAGAACACCTGGACTGGTTTGGTGATCTGGTTGTTGTTGATGACCTGTTGCCAGGCCCGACACTTGAAGGAGACTTGCCCGGTTGGGACTATGGGAGCTGGGTGGGCCCCATGGCAGCTTGCTGGGCTGAAAACCCTGGCCTGCCCCTCTTCCCTTGAGTGGCTTTTGTGGTAAAGGAAAGACACCTCCACCCCTACCTGGGTAGTTGTCCCTGCAGCCTGAGAGCTACCTCTAGACTTCCCACTAACGTCAATACTTGCGCCAGCTTCAGAGAGCCTGGTCATGAGCTTGCCTGACCCAGCCCTGACCAACGTTTTATCTTCTAGCTACTTTGGTGGCAGAGTACTGGAGGGAAACCCTGGGAGCCCCATAGCCATTGCCAGGGGAACCCTGGTACTTCTACTTATCAAGGAAGGACAAGTAAAAATTCCACTCCCATCACAAGTGCCTCTGGCCTGCTAGTGCTCCCTACTGACCGGGAGGATAACCTGCACAGCTCATCACAACTTCTGCTGATGTAATTGTACAGTGCTTAGCTGGCTCTTATCCACATGTGCTACCTACTGACCTGTAGAGTGCTGCACAACCCAATATAATTTCTGTGGACAGAAGTGCACAGTGCTGGGGAATGAGATAAGCTTGTCAAGACCTCCACCTCCACGTCTCTGTAGGAAACAGCGAGCCTGACCACATGCACAGCACACTGCTACTACAACCTACAAACAACTAGCATTTGAGAAAATTATTACACTAAGACTATCTGTAACCAACGAATTCATACAGAGCTTTGCCCCACTAAAAGTACATAGAAATAAAGGCAAAGTACTCCACCCATCATACACAGCAGTAACACTGTCAAGAGGGGGTAAATAATCCAGTCAAATAAAAGTAAATTAAAAAGTAAGAAGTGACGGCTTCTACAGATGAGAAGGAAACAGCACAAGAACTCAAACACTATGAAGAAACAGAATGTTGAGATACACCCAGAGGACAACCACTAGCTCCCTAGCAGTGGGTGATAACCAAATTGAAAACTTATAAGTGACAGATAAAGAATTCAAAACATGGATTGTAAGGAAGCTCAATGAGATCCAAGGGAAAGTTTAAAAGCAACACAAAGAAATCAGAAAAACAATTCAGGTGATGAAAGATAAGGTAGATACATTTTTAAAGAGAAACAAACAGAATTCCTGGAAATGAAAAATTGAAGAAACTTCAAAACACACTTGAAAGATTTAACAATAGACTAGAACAAGCAGAAGAATGCATTTCATAATCGACCCTGTCTGAGAAAGAAAGAATTAAGAAAAATGAATAAAGCCTTTGAGAAATATGGGACTATGCAGAGAGATGAAACCTAGGCATTCCTGAGGGAGAAGAAAAAGTAAGTTTGTAAAAGATATTTGAGGGAATAATTCAGGAAAATTTCCCTGATCTTACTAGAGACATTTACATTGAGATACAGGAAATTCAGAGAACACCCAGAAGATACTTTACAAGATGACCATCATCACCAAGGCATATAGTCAAAAGACCATCCAAGGTCAATGTGAAAGAAAAAAATCTTAAAAGCAGCTAGAGAGAATTGTTAAATCACCTATACAGGAAATCCCATCAGACTAACAGTGGATTTCTCAGCAGAAATCTTACAAGCCAGAAGAGATTGGGGGCCTATTTTTTAGTCTCCTTAAAGAAAAAAGAAAGACAGCCAAGAATTTCATATCCTGCTAAACTAAGCTTCATAAATGAAGAAATAATCTTTCCCAGACTAACAAACACTAAGGAAACTCATCACTATTACATTATTCCTACAAGAAATGCTCAAAAGAGTTCTAAATATGGAAACAAAAAGCCAATACTCACCATCACAAAAGCACATGTAAGTGAAAAACTCACAGATTCTACAAAGCAGTTACACAATTGAGACTCCAAGGTGACTAGCTAACAACACTGTGATGAGACCAAACCTCACACAGCAATATTAACCTTGAATGTCAAGGGCCTAAACGCTCCACCTAAAAGATATGATCTGGTAAGTTGAATAAGAAAAGACCCAACCATCTGCTGCCCACAGGAGACCCACGTAATGACTAAAGACAACTACAGACCCAAAAGAGTGGAAAAAGAGATATCACACAGATGAAAAACAAAAGCAAACAAAGTAGTGATTTTCACAACAATTAAAACAGACTTTAAACCAGCAACAGTAAAAAAAAAAAGGCATTATATAATGATAAAGAATTCAACACAATAAGAAAATTTAACTGTCCTAAATATATGTGTATCCGACACCAAAGAACCCAGATTAATAAAACAAATACTGTTAGATAAAGAAAAGAGATTGACAGCAATTCAAGAATGGTGGGGGAATTCAACACTGCACTGAAAACATTAGGCATATCATCAAGGCAGAAAGTCAATAAAAAGAACTGTGAACGTAAGCTGGGCTCGACACCAAATGGAACTAATAGACATTTGCAGAACATTCTACCCAACAACCACAGAAGGTACATTTTCATTATCTGTGCACAGAACATTCTCAAAAATTGACCATATGCTTGTTCATAAAGCAAACTTTGACAAATTCAAACAAATGAAATCCTATCAGGTATATTTTCAGACCACAATGGAATAAACTCAGAAATCAATACCAAAAGGAACTCTGAAAACTATACAAGTACATGGAAACTAAACAACTTGCTCCTGAATGACTTTTGGGTAAACAATGAAGTTACACCAAAAATAAAAAAATAAAAATTGAAACAAATAAAAATAGAGATACAATATACCAAAACCTCTGGTATGCAGCAAAAGCAGTGCTAAGAGGAAAGTTTATAGTGTTAAATGCCTATATCAAAAAGATAGACATCTCTCAAAATAACAACCTGATGTTAGACCTCAAGGAACTAAAAAAACAAACAAACAAAAAACAAAGACAAATCAAACAGAAACCTATCAGAACAGAAGAAATAACAAAGATCAGAGCAGAACTAAATGAGATTGAGACAAAGAAAGGACCAATGAAACAAAAAAGTTAGTTCTTTGAAAAGATAAACAAATTTGACAGACTGCTAGCTAATTTAACCATAAAAAATTCAAATAAGCACAATCAGAAATGATAAAGTGACAGACAGCTGATGTCACAGAAATACAAAAGATCATTAGAGATTACCATAAATATATGTGCCCAAGCTAGACAACGTAGTGGAAATAATAAATTACTAGAAACATACAACTTCCCAAGATTGAACCAGGAGGATACAGAAGTTCTGGACAGAACAACAATGAGTAATAAAATTGAATCAGTAATTTAAAAAATCTTCCAACAATAACAAAAAGCCAAGGACCAGATGGATTCACAACTGAATTTTACCAGATGTACAAAGTAGATCTGGTAACAGTCTTACTGAAACTGTTCCAAAAAATGGAGGAGGAGAGATTCCTCCCTAACTAATTCTATGAAACCAGTATCACCCTGATACAAAAATCAGGCAAGGACACACAACAAAAGAAAATACTACAGGTCAATATCCCTGATGAACATAGATGCAAAAATCTACCATATAATACTGGCAAATTGAATCAAAGAGCACATAAAAAATAATTCACCATGATCAAGTGGGTTTTATTCCAAAGTGCAAAGAGGGTTCAATGTTTGCAAATCATTAAATGTGATTCACCACATATACAGAATTAAACCCCAAAAACATTTGATCATCTCAATAGGTGCAGAAAAAAGTCCAATAAAATTCTATATCCCTTCATGATAAAAACCCTCAACAAACTAGGTATCTAAAAAACATACCTCAAAATATTGAGTCATCTATGACAAACCCACAGCCAGCATAATACTGAATGGGGAAATGTTGAAAGCATTCCCTCTAAGAACTGGTAAAAGATGAGGATGCCCACTCTCACAACTTCTATTCAATATAGTACTTGAAGTTGTAGCCAGAGAAATCAGGCAATAGAAAGAAAGAAAAGGCATTCACATTGGAAAAGAGGAAGTCAAATTATCTCTGTTCACTCATGACAGGATCTTGTACCTAGAAAACCCTGAAGACTTCCCCAAAAGACTCCTTGACTTGATAAATAACTTCAGTAAAGTTTCACAATACAAAATCAATGTAAAAATTAGAATTTCTATATAATAACATTCAAGTTGAGAATCAAATTAAACAATCTCATTTACAACAGCCACAAAAATAAACAAACTACCTCCAAATACATTTAACCAAGGAGGTGAAATATTTCTACAAGGAGAACTACAAAATGCTAATGAAAAAAATCATAATGACACAAACAAATGGAAAGACATTCTGTGCTCATGGATTGGAAGACTCAGTATGATTAAAATGGCCTTACTATCCAAAGAAATCTACAGAGTCAACATAATTCCTATCAAATTACCAATGTAATTTTTTACAGAATTAGAGAAAAACAATCCTAACGTTCATATGGAACCGAAAAAGGCCCAAATAGTGAAAGCAATCCTAAGCGGAAAAAAAAAAAAAAAAAAAAAAAAGCCAGAGGCATAACAATACTTGACTTCAATATGACTGCAAGGCTACACTAATGAAAACAGCATGCATGGTACTGATACAAAAATAGAAACATAGTTTAATAAAACAGAATAGGGAACTCAGAAATAAAGCCACATACCTATGACCAACTAATCTTTGACAAGCTGACAAAAATGAACGATGAGGATAGGACACTATTCAATAAATGGTGTTGGGGAAATTGGCTAGCCATATGCAAAAGTATGAAACTGGAACCGTATCTCTTGCCGTATTCAAAAATCAACTCAAGGTAGATTAAAGACTTAAATGTAAGACCTGAAACTATAAAAGTCCTAGAAGAAAACCTAGGAAAACCTCTTCTGGACATTGGCCTAGGCAAAGAATTTAAGACTAAGGCCCCAAAAGCAAATGCAACAAAGACAAAAATAGACAAATGAGACTTAATTAAATGAAAAAGCTTCAGAACAGCAAAAGAAACTATCAACAGAGTAAATACATAATCTACAGAATGGGAGAAAATATTTGCAAATTATGCCTCCAACAGAGAACTAATTTCCAGAATCTATGAGGAACTCAAAAAATTCAAAAAGGAAAAAACAACCCCCATTAAAAAATGGACAAAGGACATGGATGAACAGTTTTTATAAAAAGACACACAAGCGACCAACAAACATATGAAAAATTATTCAACATCACTAATCATCTGAGAAATGCAAATTAAGACTACAATGAGATACTATCTTACACCAGTCAGAACAACTATTACTATAAAGTCAAAAACAGCAGATGTTGGCATGGATCTGGAGAAATGGAAATTGTTACACACTGTTGGTGGGAATGTAAATTAGTACCTCTATGAAAAACAGTATGGAGGTTTCTCAGGGGACTAAAAATAGAAATACTATTCAACACAAAAATCCCACTCCTGGGCATCTACCCAAGGGAAGTCATTATGTAAGAAAGAAACCTGCACTTATATGTTTATGCAGTGCTATTCAAAACAGTGACTATATGGAGTCAACCTAAGTGTCCATCAGTGATCAAGTGGATAAAGAAAATGTGGAATATATACACCATGGAATAGTATGCAGTTATGAAAAAGGATAATACATCCTTTGCAGCAGCATGGATGGAACTAGAGGCCGTTATCCTAAGTGAAATAAATCAGAAACAAAATAAATATGGTCTGTTCTCACATGTAAGTGGGAGCTCAGTGATGGGTATGCATGGACATAAAGACGGAAATAATAAGTACTGGGGGCTGCTTGAGAGGGGAGGATAGTGGGGGTGAGGATTAAAAGTTGCCTATTGGGTGCAATGTTCACTATTTGGGTAATAGGTACGCTATAAACCCTAACCTCACCATTACACAATATGTCCATGTAATAAACCTGTACATGTACCCCCGAATCTAAAATTTAATATATATATGTGTAACCTAAAATGTAAATGTGAATGATAGCAGGGATGAACATTATGTAAAGTTAAAACAGCAAATACATAGTCCAGGCCTAGAAGGTTAAATATGCTGGAAGCTATGTCTATTCTCATTAATTTGTAAAGAAGTAATCATGAAATTACTATAGTTGTAATTTTTGTTATATGTCAACTATATGCAGAGGACCAATACGTGAAGAGAGTATTTGTTGATAAAAAGCTTTTGCATGGTAATTATTTTCTCATTACAGCAACAGATAGAACTTTCTGAAATAAAACATAATCAAGTCTCTATCAATAAATCCATACCAATCAGATTCCTCTCACTCCACTGGTTCCTATTTCTGATGGTGAGCTTGAAATTTCTTGCCAGCTGCACAAATATTTTGCTGTAGCATGAAGAGAACCACATTAAAATGAAATGTATGATAATTTCTTCAGTTTTCTTAGTTGGGCATAAATGTTGACAGAGCTGACAGTCTCATATACACAAACTCTTACATGCAAACATGTCTGATTTCGTAGTCAAACACTCGGGTAGTTTTATGCTCTCAAGTTTTACAATCACTTTTCCTTAAAGGGTCTCTTTTTCATATTTTTATAGAGTATCTGGGATTCCACTTTAATTTATAGTCTAAGGTATTTTATAAAATTAATAGGAAAGATTTCTTGCTTTCCTATACATTCAATTGATATTTAATTCTTAGAAAAACTTGCTTTATGTATACAGACTGGCTCAGTATTTAACATTTTGAACTATAAGGTAATACTTAACATCCTATTTATTTCTTATATTTTATAATGTATTAGTTTACAATAAATGTCTATGTCCTGACTTTCTTTTTGCTTTTGTCTTTTTTTTTTTTTTTTTTGCCTGTATTCTTACTGGGATTCTTTAACCCTGTTCAGCCCAATTACAATCTTTCTATTAATTTTGACTTGTATGTGCTGAGTCCTTTCATGTAGGTCATTATTTAACTCTGATTTTTAAATATATGAAGTCATATTTGTTTGTCTTAGTCTCATCAAAGAAATACTTCTCATTCATATTGAAAAATCTATAATTTCTAATTTTTATCATCAACTCTCATTCTAGTCAACTTTATATTTTTCCTTTCTATTTTTGGAAAGCCCATCAAAGTTGATCTGTAATTTCCACTTTGAATTTTACACCTATTATTTACCATCTCTAATATTTTAAATTTCACCATACCTTTATAAATGATCTGTCATTCTTTTATATAGCCCCTTGGTATGTTATTTTGATACAGCAGCACTTGTAGTAATCAGAACGGAGTAGCCTATGCTGCAGGAATAAACAATTGTGCAGGAAAAATAAATTGTTCATTTTTTCTCCGATACTCACAATACTTCTGACACCAGGTGTATAGGGAATTCCCCTATATCAACCAATTCTTTAATCCTTTGCAGACATCAGCTAGGTGTGCTGCAATTCTGTTCAGTTCTGATAATACCCACCTGGTGTTTGCACAGACCCCACAGGCTAAGGGATCTGTCTCCCAAGACTGGCCCCACTTCCAGTGCCAATTGCAACTAGTGCGTGCCCAGATTACCTACAACTCCTGTCTGACCTAGTGACAAATTGGCTATTTCCACAGCGCTGTTCTGAGATAAGATCATTTGCTAGAATGGCTCACAGAACTCAGGAAAATACATATAGCCATTTATTATAAATGACGTTACAAAGGATACAGATGAACAGCCAGACGGAGAGGTACATAGGGTGAGGTTCACCAGGTCCCAAGCACAGAAGCTTCTGTTCCCATGGAGTTGGGGTGTACTATCCTCTGAGCATGTGGATGTGTTCACCAGTCCAGAAGCTCTCTGATTCCCCATACTCAAGGATTTCTATGGTGGCTTCACAAAGTAAGCTTGATAGATTACTAACTTAATTTCCAGTCCCTCTCTTCCCTGGAGGATGGAGGAGGGGCTGAAAGTCCCACGCTTCTAATTATGGCTTGGTCTTCCTGGTAACCACCAGCCCCCATCCTAAAGCTATCCAGGAGCCCGCCAGGAACTGCCTCATCAGAAAAAAAAGACACTTCTGTCTCCCAAGAAATTACAAGGGTTTTAGCAGCTCTGGACCAGGGACTGGGAGCAGAAACCAAACATACAGTTTGTATCATGTCACAACTACTAACCCTGAAATCTTTAGCTCAATGAAACAGAAATGTATTTATTTTGATGACACATATTCAACTTGAGCTGATAGAGTACACTGCTCCACATAGCCACTTGGTGATCCAGGCTAATGGAACCCCACACTCTTTTAACCACATCGTCTGTGATATGTCATGTATTTAGTCATAGCATTGCGACTTAATACTTCTGCTGATTGGCTACAAGTATTCACTTTGCCCACCAAATGTATGTGCCTGAAAGCAGAGGAGAACCAGATATGGGTAAGCACTAGAAATTCCTACCAGAGTGTTTATGAAGTCAATAGCTATGTTTTAAAATGATTTTGAGTGTATAAAGAAGATACTTTCTACAGTGGCAAAACTTTTTTAGAGGTATGATTGTTCACTTTCCTTGCAGAATCTAGAATTCAGAACATCAAGATATTATGCTTTAATTGTAATCAATGTATTATACTAAAATAAGATTTATATCATGCAGAACATTTACTGACATCTTAAATTGTTTTCCCCAGATTGAATATTAACCAGTTGCCTCTGTATCACTTATTGAATATGTCTCATAACTTATTTGAATTATCATCTTTGTATACTAACTTCTGGTGTCTTTTAGGAAGCTGGTAGAACAAATTACTACCTTTTTTCTGAATTTTCCTTATTATTCATATATATATTTAGCCTTCAAGTAAATTTTAGAATCATTTTATTGGTCTAAATTAAGATTCTTGAAAAGATGTATAAAGTGGCTTCACCTTATCAGTATTTTGCATATTAATAGAAACTCTTAGAATTATTCTTCGTGAAGGCAAATTCCTAGCTTCCAGTTTCAACTTTGCTGCTTAATGGTGTGACCTTAGGATACTACTAGGCTGTCAATTGTGTCTCAATTCCCTCATCCATAAAATGAGTATAGTAATGGCAGCTACTTTATAAGGTTGTTATGAACATGAGATAATATTTGTAACATTCTGGGTACAATGCCTGATATGTACTAAGTTTTGTATTCATGTTTTTAAAATAGAAAATAAATTAAAAATAGAATGCCAGAACACAATAGAAATGTGAGGTTCTTGAGAATACTATAAAAAAATCAGTGGTTCACAGCGGAAAAATACATCATATGTGAATGTAAGTAGAATCATTTTTTCTAGTGGTGACCTTCAGAGTAGATGACCCGTCAGTGTACCTGATGTGATGTGTGAGGTCATCTAAGATGAAAACTTTTGGTATTCTTGAAGAAACATTAAAATTCTTGTCAGGGAACCAGTATCCAACTCCCATCAGGAAAGACCACCTACTCTGTCCTCAAAGCATTGTTCTTCATAAAAAGGCTCAACTCTAAAAGTCTTTACAAAGACTCATCTTTAGCAAAAATAAACTTGGAGGTTGTGAACGTTTTTAGCCAAACATAGAATTTATTAAAAACAAATCAGTGTGTGCAAGCAGTCACACATACTATTCTGAATGTTCTGTATTTATGACTGTTAGAATATGCTAGAAATTTTATGTTATTGTAATGCTGTTTGAATGTAGTTTTTAAATAATTAGACTCAATATTTGAAGAGTAATGAGATCGGCAAAGGAATAGCAAGATCTAACTAATTTCCATTATAAAGTAATATGAAGACATGAAAATGTATGAACTGAAATGTGAGCATTCTATTTACATTGTTAACTGCAGCATCACATGAATCATCTTCATTTTAAAGTGTTAGGAATCCCTTGCCTTTCACTGAAATAGCAAGTATAGGAGATGAACTATTATTGCAGTGCTAGCATAGAGTGATGCACCTTTTTTATTACAGAATCGGAATAATCCTCTGAGATTCTTATTTGAAATAGAATGGAGTGAGTTTTTATTGATTTGTTATTTCACTTGAGACATGATTTTGCCCTCTTGCTCTCTTGTAGTATGAATGTTCAATAAATAATACATTCTCTCTTCTACATGTTGCCACATAAGAAATTGTTTGGCTCAAAAATAAGCCAGGTGCTTCCACAGCACACTGTCTGGCTTCTCTGTTGTTTTGCATAACAGCTGTAAGGATTGGTCTTCCTAATTGTTTTATGTGATGTGAATTCAGGTTGTAATATCAACAGTGGTTTGTGGTTACCAGCTGATTGCCTGTTACCCTGTTGCCATGGTATAGACATCTGTACCTCATTTTGTCCCTAGTTGATGATGGTGTCTGACCTCTGCCTTTATTGTGTGCTTGGTAACTAATTGATCAAATCGTGAATGATGATCAGTAGTCAGCCTCATAGCCAAATGCAATAGCAACACTGCAAGTTAGATACTCAGTTCATAGACAGATTCAGCAGGGAGTATGGTTGTGACACAATCCTTATTTTCATAATCAGGAAGACAAATGACAAGAAAAAAGTCTTTCCAGGGAGGGTTTATTTATAGCTTTCATCAGTGGTTCTTTTGGTTTTAATTAGAAATACTAACAACATCACTTTTAGATTGTTCTAGTGGGCCTAATAAGGCAGTGTGTACAATTTTAAAATGGCACATAATAGTATTTCTGTGGGTATTTAATTAAACTCAGGATTAAATCAGAAACCATCTCTGCTTATTTCCTGAAGCTCATTCCTCTCTGAAACTGCGGTCCTCTATAGTGGAACTGCCTAGATGGAAATAAATTGAAATAAGAAGTGTCACTACTTTCTCCTGTTGGCTCTCACAATCCCCCCATATCAAGCCTGCCTTCAGGTAGAGTGTTGATTATGGAGAAGAGGATGTGATTGGCATTGCACTGACTGCATCAAACTATAGGTTATATTTTTGCTGTCAGCTAACAACATTTTGGAGAGAATATATTCATTTATATTCTTTGTATCACACTTGGTCTTTCCTTACCAAGAATACCATTTACTATACTCTGTACTTGATCCCTAACACACACTGGCCCAAGCCAGAAGAATGTGATTGTGTGTGAATGTAAGTGAATGGTATATGAATGAAAGTGAACATATATTTTTTTAATGACACATTTTGTAATGACGGACCTTTCTGATAGTCTACTTGTCACAGATTACCCTTTGTTTCCCAACAGGTAGCCACGGTTGGATTCAGGTAGTAGCTTTAGATAAAAGCTCATTTTATTCTATATTTAATGTCTCAAAATTAACATGAGGCTTAATTATATCTTTTGAAAACATATTTATTTCAACCCCCAAATAGCACTTTTGAACAGAACATATATTTTGAAACTACATAGTGAATAATTGCAGATAATTCTCAGTAGGTTTTAAATAAACAAACACCTTATATCATGACTGCCTCAACATTTGAATTATTTTTTGGATTGCACAAAGGAGGTATAAACAGATCCTAAAACATGAAGACACTGCTAAAGTGAAATAGAGAGGGCAGAAAGAAAATATACATCCATGTATAACGGAAGAAGTATTTCATAAGTATCTGTATTTCATATGTTCTTTAGCACAATTCAAAGCTCTGAACATCTTTCCAAATTGTGAACATATAAAGAGGTAAAAAGATAATCAAAATAGAAAATTTTAATAAAAAGTCTCCAACGCCAAGGTAATAAGCATTATAATAATGAGCCATGTTCTTTATTAATTTATAATTTATATTTAGCCTTTAATAGTCTCTTTGTCCTGACTTGGATTTCATAATTTTGTTTGATAGCATTCATATTTTTTCTAATGTAAAGTAAGCATTCATATGGAAAACATTGGAAAATATGTAAAGTAAAAAATTAAGGAAATGCATTTGTAATGAAATATGATAGGATTTGATTCAAAATAGTTTCTAGCGGGAGAGGAGGTGGGGTCTAGATGAAACTATATTGACCATGATAAGGATTGAAACTAGGTGAAGAACAGAGGTTCATTATGCTGTTCTCTTTACTTCTATATACTTTTGAAATTTTCTGTTAGAAAAAGGAAAAAAAAAAAACACTTGTAGTCATACTTCTCAGAGACAACTAATTCTTCTCTACATATACATATGCAGAGAAATACACTTACACAAACCTACACTTTTTAATTTAAAGACAGTTGAGCTACCCCACAGTTGTTAAATAGAGACCTAAGTTGCTCTTCTAAAATATCCTGGGTAGGCTCGTGTACAGAGCGTCCACTGGAGATTGTTGACTCTTTATTGGATGTTTAGGTTTGGTGAGTAAATGAAGCTACTGTGTACTCAATTACTGGGTTTCAAAACACAACTCCTCTGTATACTGATACTAAACTATGAGAAAAATTTAGTATACACTTGCTTTTTGTGCTGTGTTTAGACAGAGCTTGAGTATCTTCTATAGGAAGAGATGTGGGGAAAACTAGAAAAGATATAAGAAGCTATCTCATTCTCATACTTACTTGGTACTATTTGTTCTCTCTTCCTTTTTTCTCCCTTCCTTATTTTCCCTGACAGTAGAAATGGAGAGAAAACTGAGAAGAACTTCAGAGTGGTTTTATTCAGAGAATGAGGAATTAAAGAATTGGACTGCCTTTTGCTTCTCTTTTCCCTAGCCTCATCCATGTACTGTCACCAAGCCAAGCTCAAGCATATGTCAATTTCATATGTATATGTTTCTTTCCATTTCCCAGGCTGATAACAAAATATTTTTTTCTAAAAATAAAACTTCCAGGACAGATCCTTTGGTGACATGGTTTAAGGGATTCTCCAGGGGCTAATCGACTTTCTAAAAGATAATTCCTATACAGACATTTAATTACAAATATCTAAAGTTCTTTTAACTTAGGTCCTTGACAGAAATACACGATTCCAACTTTGTGGAAATGAGTTTATTTCCTACAAGTGTGTGAGAAGCATTCTTGGTCAATTGGCCCTTATCAATTCTACACTAACCTTGAGAAAACTAGAGGAAGATACAGGTTTAGGCATGGAAAACAACAATCACATTGATTATGGGAAATACGGCTAGATTTATGAATCAATTGCCTGTATAATTTTAAAGTATTTTTCTCAGTATAATCCATGTCCCTGAGTGTTGAATTCCTTTGCACAGTCATTCTTGATTAGTTCTTCCAGGACAATAGAGAGATACAAAGTTCTGAACACTCGTAGTATACTTTTCCACATAACTGCATTCTCTTAATGCCTGTTTATTTTAAACATTTATTCCCTGTTAACATTTGAGTGTTCTTTTATTTTTCCTACCCTGTGATAATAATAAAACTTGATACAGTACCCGTAAAGCAATTCTGAGCAAGACACACAAAAGAGGGGAATTATGATACCAAGCAAAAACATTTTACTCTGCAAAGTGTCAGTGAGTTCTGTTGTAGAAGCTTGGAGCAACCACATTTGTGCATGTTCTTAAACTCCGTGACCTATGTTGGTTCACTGATATAGTGGCAGCAACTTAGAATATCTTAAGTAATAGAATATTTTAAAGTCTAACCTGGTTTTTAGAAAGCCTGACATTTTAAAATTTAGGTTTATCACAAATTATACTACCAGGTTAGTTGCCAGTTTGGTTTTGTTTGGATAGAAATATTAAATGATATCGCTGGGCAAACATGATATGTGACTAATGATTTTTTTCATTAACACCTATTTTAAAACTTGTACTTGGTTGTCTACAACTAAGCAGTGTTTAGTTCATAGTATTTTTATATTGTGTCATATTCTATAGTGACTTTTGCTATAATTCCAGAAACATTTTTCCAATAGGATATATCTCAACATTTATTAAAAATCTTAATGTTTCCCACAATTGTTTGATGTTATCAGTGCTTTGTCTAATTGTATTTTAATTATCCACCTTAAACTCTGTAAGAAATTAGTAAACAATCATGCACTTTAAGTTTTTATTTGCTGTATAATAAGTAAATTTCTGTTGAAAAATTTTACTGATTACTGGACTCATTTCTAAACTATTAATAATTTAAAAAATGCTGCCAAACCAAAGTAAAACACTCAATAGCTACCTCCTATTGGGTCAACAGACCTGGACTACTCTCAACATAAGTTGGTAACTTTCTAAAAATAAATGTTTGCTTGAAATTCTCATTGGAAAATAGGAATTCCTATTATTTCAAA
Organism: Papio anubis; assembly: GCF_008728515.1. Lineage (NCBI taxonomy): Eukaryota > Metazoa > Chordata > Mammalia > Primates > Cercopithecidae > Papio > Papio anubis. Next base: position 71,909,527 of record NC_044984.1, read on the forward strand.
GGAGTGGATTTTTAATCAAAGTCAGATTCTAAAACCCCTTTGGAGAATTCTGTACTTCATTTCCATAGGTTAGATTTCTCAGACCCAGTTCCTTTAAAAATATTTCTCCTTTCTGAATTTGATTTTTCTTTACCAAAAAACCACATTTCTTTCTAGCATTAAAGGTTACAATGGAAACCAGAATGATAAAGGAATAAATATTTCTACTCCTCCAACATGGTCAAGAAAATGCTTTTATTTTCCAATCTTTGGGTCAATAAGGTATTTTGTTGCTTTCATAGGAAGTGGAACAATCTCACTTACTGAGGAATCACTTCTTTTTAACTTTCTCAGGCGAGGTACTGGTAAGAGATCGTTTCTGGGATGCACAAGGCATGCCATTTGTTTCTTAGAATTGCTTTCAGTTTCCTTGGAAATGGAGGAATTTGTGAAGTATTTTAGTTATTCCCCTCTCTGACTGTGGCAATAGAGGGGCAGGCCCATGTAAGTATTTATCTGCCCTCTTAACATATATTCGAGTTATATTTGTTTTGTAGGCTTCCAATCTATGAAGAGCCTTGACTGAGAGTTCTCATCTCTCCTTCTCTACCCTGTCCTCCCCGCCATCAGCCTCTCTCCCCTGGTCTCTCCAAATCCTTGCTCTGTTTTCTCATTTCACTTTTCTTTCTCTCTCTTCTCTCTCTGGCCATCTTGCATTTCCTCCATCTCCTTCCGCTCTACCTCTTTCTTTCCCCTCTGTACTAGAAAGTGCAATACCATGACAACAATGACTAGCAAAGTCAAAGCAAAACTGTAGGTCATTAAATGCCATGGCCACTTAAAGTTACTACAAAGAGCTGACAAATGCTGAAACTACAAACATGAAAATGAAACTGCCAAGAGTATACCTTACTTCTCTTACTGTAGCAATTTTCTTTTGTGGTTGTAATGTATTTACATATGCATTAGGGAAAGAGGTTCAGTGGAAAAAGGACTAGGGAAAATGTGAGATCATAAGTCCTAGAAAAATGAGGCAAACTTCTTTTTTGAGGAAGACTGTGAGAGCATCACAGCCATATTCAAGCTGGGACATTGCTGAGACCAAGTACACATCCAGCCAGCATGACCCAAGAGGGATTGAGGATAGTGAGACAGAATGTGAGGCCAAATCAGGATTCCAAACTGAGGCATGAAAACAATTTTTTCCAAGAAAAACTCGGAAAGAGAAATGTGGTTAAACTTTCTGTAAGTGGGAGGTAGTGGGAGTAGAATGAACCCCAATCCAAAATAGGACAGTTACTGGAATACTCTTAGGGTGATGTTACATGGAGTAAGGATGAATATCAGTTAAGGTACAGTCCAAGTTGCTCTTATAAGTAATCTTGCCCACCTCCCAAAGAGAAAAGTGTTTTGGTTTGTGTGTTTCATTCTTACAGTGTAGTCCAAAGACAGTCCAGGGCTGATAGTGTATTACCACTCACATAGCCACCCAGGGACTCAGACTCACTCAATCTCATTGGTATGTCCTTCTTAACATGCAGCTTTCATGGCATGGTCCGTGATGGCTGCTCTGGTTCCTTCTGTACCATTTATAATCTAGCTAGTGGGAAGGGAAAGATCAGATGAGCATATATCTGTTTCATCTACAAGTGGTGGCATGAATGAATTCTGCCTATATCCCACTAATGAAAAATGTGTCATATGGTCATCCTCAGTTGCAAGGGAGACTGGGAAGAGCCTCTAGCTAGACAGTTCTTTGTCTTTGTAATTTGCATCTTTTAATTTGGGGTATCCGCAGCCGAAGGAAGAAGGGGATGATGGATGGTGTATATTCATGAAAAACCAGTGGTGTCTGTCAGAGATATCAGGTACACTAACCCAAAAAATGAATTGGATGAGCCCAGGCTTCTGGTTCTCATACTTATTGGGCCTGAGTAGTATTATTTACCACATGCTAAAATGTGGTCTTTCCATATGCACAGGAGGAAAAAATGATGTGCAGAATATGCAGCATAGTCTCTTCTAAAACTGTTAAAAGTAAAATATAAAAATACTCTGCTATATCAAGAAGAAAAAATACACAAGGCAGGATTTGTGTGGGACATAAAATACTACTGACTGTTTTCTAAAGGCCTTCTCCCCTCCCCATCCTTTTACAAATTGTATTACATGAAGGAATGACTCTACTAAGGGCTGCTTTCTCTTTGATCTCCCTCTCCAAAATATACCATTGATTTCTCTAGTAGAAAATTTCTACAGTTTTATCTGCTGGCTAGGCTTCTTATTCTCTACTTAATTTGGAATTTTTGATACTGGATAAATAGCATTTGCTTCTTTATTGGTGTTGGACTAGTGCCCAAAGGTTGGATATAATAGGAAGTAAAATGTAGAGGACTGGGTTACAAATGGCAGCAAATCACGGCTTATGATTATCTGAACTCAAGGGAGGATGAGAACATCTCTTAACAAGGGGAGTGTGCTTCTCCTCAGAGTATCTGTAGGTTGCAGTGCACTAATCAAGATAATGAAAGGCTTTGGCTAAGAAAGTGGCAGAAATTAGGAAGCAATGTATAAAATCTTAGAATATTAAAACTGTAAGGATTCTTAAAAGTGTATAACCCTTTTATTGGAAAATTAATAAACTGAATTGAAACCATGATGAGTAACACATAGAAGTTTTTAAAATTTCTATTTCAAAATTTATGAAGTCCAAATTGTTTCTTTTGATATGTCATCAGATCTTTTTTCAGTATATTTTAGGTTTGCTTCAATAATGTTACCTAACCTGACTCGATCACCTATTTTGTTGCTATTGCAATAAGAAACAGCCATGTATTTGAGGGAAAGAGAGAAAATTGTAATTTCCTTTTGAAATTATGTCATCTGAAAGTGGCGTGTGCATTCTATTGGCTACAGCATCATCAAATGTCCAGATCTTGCAAAGAGGGAAACTGGGAACGTAGTCTCCCATTTTGAGGCCCTATGTGCAGCTGAAACCTTGAGGATAAATGGAGAATGGATATTGGGTGAAAATTAGTAGTCTCTTCTATCAGGAGAGTTTAAACAGATGATATATAGGATGAGGTCCTGAGCATAGGTAGAAAAGGTGAGAAAGGCTCCCTTCTCCCAAGAGAGAACTATGTATTATTGATAACACTTGAGCAAGGAGACTAGAAATCAATTTTTGTTTTTAATTTAATTTTTAAAAACTTTACTTAGTGTATTTACTTTTGTGACTACCTAGATGAAATGATTATCTAGTTAATGTTGCAATAAGAAACAGCCATGTGTTTCAAATCTTGCTTATGAGAGCCTGTGTTCTCTAAATAACCAAGTTCATATACAAGACTAAATGTAAGAACCTGATCAAAAAGTAGGTTTGATTAAAATCGCATAATAAGGCAATGCATGTTTGTAGGCATACATCATAGTATTAGCCACATAATGTTTGCCATATCACCTGGGTTGTGACCTGAGTTATTGGAAATATTGTGTGTGTGTGTGTTTCCCTCTCTTCTGAGCATAGACACTCCATTTAAGAACTATTACTGAAGATTGAATTGATGTCAGCCAGGAAACTGTAATTTCCTGTCACTTGGCCTTGAATTACTACATTGACTTTTCAGGAAATAAACAAATTTAGCTGAAAGATGCAAGCTTTTTTCTACTTATCATTAGTACCTAAGAATATAGATGCATTATACTGTTCAATCCCCATTACACATAAGTTATTGTCTCAAAATGATATTCAACCTTTCTTACGTCCTTTTATCTTGAAGTAATCAAGTCCAAACTTCCTGCTGAAAACCAGTGTATGTTCTTTTAAATGTGGCTGCAGAGCCAATTTATCTGATAAGGGCAAATAGCCTATCATTTGCAGGCTACAGAAATGAGGCAGAACAGCCATGTTGCAAGGAACATAATGTTTTCCCCTGCTGTTTTTATTTCTCCTGTGTATCACAAGTGGGAAAGATGGAATTTTGCAATAACTTAGTTTATAAAGCATGATGAAAGGCAGTTTTAAAAAATACCTTTTATGAATACATAGTATACAAGAGAAAAGCTTGTTTTGTCTTATATTACAGTTTTCTGGAAACTCACCCACAAAATTGTATTGCATTAGTGTTTACTTTCCGGTTGTCCGATTCTTCATGATACCAAAAAAAGGAATACATTTGTGTGGAGGGGCATTTATAGGGCAACCAATGGCACTGAGACTTTGTTTGATTGTTTGCATCTGAATCAGGTGGCAATAAAGATTTCCTAGGGTTGACTTGATGGAGCCCAACACTTTAGCTGAGAGGGTGAGGTAGGAATTCAGCTTACGGGGTGGGTATTGGGGCAGAGCCTTATGCATCTTTTTCTTCCTGCCTGATCCTAGAACAACCTCTGACACATAGGACACTCTAGGGAAAATAATGTTATTAAGGAAAGGATCCCGAGAAATAAGCCATCTTCTCATGGTGAGGGGCTTGAGATAAGACTGTGGTCAAGTTAAGTACGTTCTGAGACAGATTGGTGTGGTGGCTGTGTCTGTTGATAGGTGATCTGTGGGCAATTTTTATTGGTACTGGATTGTACCAATGCATGGCAAGATATTTATCATCTCCCTCCCCTGGTAAATGCCAGCAATACTCTCCAGTACAATGAAAAAGAGAGTCTTCCAGCACAATGCCAAATGCCACATGAAGAGATCTTATCCCTGTTGAAAATCCCATGTTATAGTCTAATGGTTGGTTGGTTGATTGACTTATTTATTAAAAATAATTTTGCATTCTATAACTTTTTTTTTTAACATTTCTTATGGAGGAACTATTTTAGGTGTTAAGAAAGACAAAGCGAATAATAATGATTAAGAAAAACAGAGTGAATAATAATGATTAACTTTCATGTACTCAACATCTAGCTTTGCCGTATTTTAACATTTTGCTTCAGAAATTTTTTTAAAGATATAAAATATTGGAATTCCTAAATGGAATACTGGAATTACTAAATGCTCCTGTTGTAACTCTTTTTATTTCCATGTCCTCATTCCAGAAAACAACTGCAATCCTGATTTAGGATTTGTCATTTCTAACACATTTTTAATGCTTTTACCATATCTGTATTTGTATCCAAATGGTATTTATTACTGTTTTACATGTTTCTAAATTTGTAAGTGACATCATTCTCTATTCTTGTGCAACTTGTTTGATGCATGATTATATTAAGATTTGTTTGTGTGGGTAGCTCAAAGTTTAATACGTAAATTTTAAATATTATAAAACATGCCGTTATACAGATACATGTCATAATTTACTGATCTAGATACCTGATAATGAATATTTAGAATATTTCAAATGTTTTACCAATGCCAAAGAGGCTACAATGAACATTCTCATTCATGTATTTTAGTGTATGTATTTCTCCCAAGAAATTCAATGGATGCATGATAAGGTCTGTTGACATTAAATTTTACTGGATTTTGCCACATAAGTCACTAAAAGTATTTGCACCAGTTACATAGTCACTGGCAGTTTACGGAAGTTTTAGTATTAGCCCATGTTTGCCAACAGTTGATATTGGTAACATTTAAAGTTTTTAAATACTCTTTTAGATGGGACTCTGCTACTATCTTGTTTTTTAAAAAAGATGTGTAATTTGTCATTTACTGCTTTTCATGTGCTTGTTGGCCATCTGTATTAATCCGTTCTCAAACTGTTATAAAGAAATACCTGAGACTGGGAAATTTATGAAGAAAAGAGGTTTAATTGACTCACAGTTCTACAGGCTTAACAGGAAGCATGGCTTGGGAGGCCTCAGGAACCTTACAATTACGGCGGAAGGGGAAGGGGAAGCAAGTGCATTTTCACATTGTGGAGCAGGAGAGAGAGAGAAGAAGAAGTGCCACATACTTGTAAACTATCAGGTCTTGTGATAACTTATCCACTATCAGAACAGCGAGGGGGAAATGTGCCCCCATGATCCAATCACCTTCCACCAGGCCACTCCTCCGACATGTGGGGATTACGATTCTAGATAAAATGTGGGTGGGGACACACAGCCAAACTATATCACCATCCATGTTTGTTCTTGTGTGAATTGCTTCATCATATATGTATATATACTCGGCTTCTTTTTCTGCTGGGTCACTTGTCTTCTTTGTTTTTAGTTACTTCGTAAGAATTATATTTTTAGTACGTATACACGTATATATGATGGCAGTGGCAGCCCATCTAGAACGGCCACTGTGAAGACTCGGGCTGTAGCTGGGAAGGTGTGTCTAGGGCTGCATGCTTGTGCTCCATGTGGGGGAGATGGGGGGCAAGAGGGAGAGATTTGCCCCTTTCTAAGTCGGTGGGTCAGGATCCCTCTGCTCACCAGGCACAGCTGCAACTGCCCTGTTGCAGTTCCAGACCCAGGCATCCCTGCACTCTCGGGCCAGGAAGCCCCTCTGCCTGCTCCCATGGCCTGGCCTCTCCTCGCTCCCAGTGCCTGCTCTGATTTTGGAGCACAGTTGAGGCTGAGCCCAGACACTGTCACAACTTGGCTGGGTGTATGCTTGCTCAGGGTAATACTGACACATTAGGTCCCTGCCTCATAGGTCCCTGCCTCCTCAGCCCCCTCCGGACTTTGGGCACTGAGGAGCATGGAAGCGGGGGCACAGCGTGGGTTGAGGGTGGTTTGACATGCCCTCCGCTTGAACAGCCTGGGTGGGTGGGTGCTGTGGCTGACATGATTGATGGCAGCGGGAAGCAGACAGGCTCCTGGGCAGAAAGGGGTGAGTGAAGCCCCATCTTCAAGCCAGGGATGGCCTGAAGCATGGGGCCCAGGCTGTCAGTTGCAAGTGGAATCTGTGCCAGGAGTGAAAACTTATGGTGCTTTTCAGCGCCCACCCATGGCCACCCGTAGACCAATCAGCATGCACTTCCTCCCTTCTGAAGCCCACAAAAAGCCCTAGACTCAGCCAGACTCACAGAGACATTGAGACTACCAGCTGTGAGAAGCAGATACCCATTCAAGTCTTCTCAACTCACCTAGATGACCTGCCTGTGGAAAGGAGCTACCCACTCCGGGTCTCCTCTCTGCTGAGAGCTGGACTCTTGTCCGGATGACCTACCTGCAGAAAGGAGCTACCCACTTTGGGTATCCTGAGAGCTGTTCTGTGTCTCAATGAAGCTCCTCTCTGCCTCGTTTCTACTCCAGTTGTCTGCATGCTTCCTTCTTCCTTTAAAAGGGACAAGAATTTGGGACCTGCCGGGTGGCAGAACTGAAAGAGCTATAACACATACAGGGTTGAAACATGCACCCCTGCTCATCATGTTGCAGGCGAGGAGAAGGAGAGAAGAGCTGCATCCCTCTGGGGATCCCAGAACTAGGGGCTCCCCAGGCCGGGCTGTGACACCCTCTTTGGGGTTCTGCAGTTCCTGGCAGGTCCAAGCTTCCAGGTACCACTGTGTTCCCTGGTCCCCGCAGCGGAAGCAGCTTTCTGAATGCCCGGTTCACCTGCAGCCTTGCATGAGCCAAGCATCTGTGTGGGTGCCTGGAGCTGCTTGCCCTGCCACAGCCAGCAATCCTGGCTGTGTACGCTGTGACCAGACCTTGTGCTCATTCACACACTCCTCACTGCTGCACTTCTGGCTCCACCCTTGGCGGACGTGTCATCTGGCTGGTAGCACTAGCTGATGCCAGCCTGCTGGACCGAGTGAGCGGATGGAGCCCACAGACCCAGGCAAAACCCAGGGAAAGGCGCCACGAGCAACAGAAGTTTCCGCCTGGAAAAGCGACACCCTAAGGATCCTGAGACACATATACTGTATTTTTCCAGTCTCTGGGTTTTCTATTTTAAATGCTGACACTTTGTTGTACACATGGATATAGTCAGTTTTATCAGTCTTTTTCATGAGGGTTTGTATTTTTTTATGTCTCATTTAAGAATTATTTTTTATTAGTTTTATTTTCCCATGTGTTTAACCCATTGTCTCAAACATTTTTTAATTGTCAATTTTTTTCCTCATTGGACTGCATATTAATAATCTGTGTAGTATGTTTCTGTTTCTGAGCAATATAGTCTATTCTAATAATTTATTTGCCTTTTCCTTTGGCCAATTTCTCCCCAGTTTTAAATATCACTATTTTTTATAAATCTTGATATCTTGAAAATCTCGAAAGCATGCATTTTTCAAAATGGTCTTGCCTATTCATTTTCCTTTGCTCTTACATATAAATTTCATAATCAGCTTTTTAAGTTACATTAAAAAGTTACATATGGAGATTTGGATTGGAATTGAACTTAGGGAATTATAAAAGACAACTGGCACCTTTATAATATTGAATCCTCCTATTCATAAACATGTTATATCTCTCCATTTATATAAATACTCTTCATATCTTTCAATGAAAACAAAAAAATGTTTCTTGTAAAGGTCATATATTGTTCTAGTCTTAGCTCTAAGGACATTATAATTTTTGTTTCTCTTACTAGTAGAATTTGTTTTAAAATTGCATTTTATTTTACTGTTTTTATTGTTGATGATACAAATGTACATTTTGTTGGTGTATCATAAAAGATAACCTTGATTATTCTAAATAATTTGTTTATAAATTTTCCTGTACTGTCTCTGGTCAATAATATATACATTTTTTTCTACCTTTTCTATTCTTATATTTTGTATTGATTTCTCTTTGTCTTGACATGGTGATAAGGACCTATAACATAATGGTTTATGTAAATGGTAGTGTTAAGCATCTTTATTTATTTTTGACTTTTAAAGAATTTATCATTGCATACATGTTTTTCTACTTTTACTATGTTTGTATTTACACACAATATTTAGTAATGATTTTTGAACTTTATATAAATGGTATCATACTCTACATATTCTTTTGACAGTTCATTAGTGAGTACAATATTTTCTGCTGTAGCTATTTGACTTTCTTTTATTCCTGTTTCTATTTTTTTTTTTTTTTGCTTTTTAAAATATTTAAATCACAAATAGATGTTGACGTTTAAATAACCTTTTAAAATAATCCCTTTAAAATATTTTTAAATATTTTTTTAAAAATATATTTTGAACAGTCATATTATTCTGTTAGGCTTCTAATATTTTTACTGTGGGTAGAGTACTTTGTTATGTGTAACAATGAGTCTTGGATCTGGGGCACGGTGGGATACCAAGTGGAACTTCTGACCCAAGGCCGTGGGTCTGCTAGAACAGCTTCTTAACCCTTCCCATTTGGGCTTGGATCCTTTCTTTGCCCTTTAGACATGCTGATTTAGCCACATAAAGATGAAGCAACAACTCAATATGAGAATTTAAAGAGTATATAATGACCATATCACCTCTGACTAATAGTTAAAATTCCTAAATAAATTTTCAGTCATTTTTTAAACAGTTTCTGGATTTGAGATTTGTTACTCTGTTAATAGTCTGATCACAGGAACTTCTTGTATTCTCTTGACTTGAATAGAGGTCACAGAGCCTGGGAAAAAAATAGGTGAAGTAAAATGAACTTCTTTATTTTCTTCATGTGTAAACATGAAGAGTCCAGAAAGCCTGAATTAGGATACAGAATTCAGGATGATTAAAAATTCCAGTTTAATTAAGCATTATTTTGGTCAATTACATGAATTGGGACATATGAGCACAACCTTCCACTTCGTAAACGAATAAAAAAGAATGAGCTACTGCTACTTGTAACAACACAGACACAATTTCCAGATTTAATGTTGAGAAAAGAAAAGAGGAGAAACAAATGAGTACATACTGTAGGCACTGTAGTATTCATTATATTGAAGTTTCAGGAACAGGGAAAATATGCTGATAAAACTCAGAGTAGTGGATACCGTTAGCACTATTATGTGAAAGGATAAATAAGGGAGTCTTCTGAAATTTGGGAAATGTTCTGTATCTTGATATGCATGGTTAACTCAGTAGATGTATGTGTCATAGACTGTGTACTAAAGATTTTTGTACTTTGTTGTATGTATGTACTATCTCAAAGAGAATATGGCTAAAATAATAAGTTCAGAAGGGGCCTATGGCCTTTCTTTCTTTTTTTTTCTTTTTCTTTTTCTATTTTTTTTTAATTGAGATGGAGTCTCACTCTGTTATCCAGGCTGGACTGCAGTGGTACGACGTTGGCTCACTGCAACCTCTGCCTCCTGGGTTCAAGCAATTCTGCTTCAGCCTCCCAAGTAGCTGGGACTACAGGTGTGTACCACCATGCCCAGCTAATTTTTTGTAATTTTAGAAGAGACAGCGTTTCACTGTGTTAGCCAGGATGGTCTTGATCTCCTGACCTAGTGATCTTCCCCCCTCAGCTCCCCAAAGTGCTGAGATTACAGGCGTGAGCCACCGCACCTGACTTATGGCCTTTCTAAACTATAAATTTATTTTTACTAGAATAAGACAATTTTGGCATAACCTTTTCAGCCTTATAGGCAATGATTGGTGTGTGTGTGTGTGTGTGTGTGTGTGTGTGTGTGTGTGTGTGTGTATGCTTGTAGAACATGGGGATAAAAACGCCTAACTTGTCTGGGTGAGTGGGGATACAATGCGAAGCTTTCAGAGAGGAAATGAGTTGAGGAAACTTTTTAAACATGAAGTAGGAACTTTCCAAGTGGATCGTGTGGCATACATGGATCTATAAATGTCCAAGGTGTGAGATGACAAGTTATATTGAGGTATTATAACTTGTTTTGTACAGCTACAATAAAATAGGAGCTGGGAAGTTAAAAAAACAGAATGGGTAGAGTGTTGAATATCATGCTGAGAAATTTTGATTTTTGTTTTCTTTTGGGCTCCAGGTATTAGAGAACCATTGATGAATTTTAATTAAGAGGTATGATTAAGTTTGCTAAGTGGATGGGATTAAGAGCTAATTTTGAAAATAGTACCTAAGGCAATTTGAATCTTTTCAAGAGGCCTGTCTTTGGTACTTTTCTCAACCCATGTAACTTCTATGCATGATCTCCTTTTGAGATTGATGACTCACAAATCTAAATCTCTATTCCAAACTTCTTTCTTGTTTCTTTAAACTTCTTCATAGAATTAATTGCTTCTCTATCTATGGATGTAAATTTGGATCATATAATTGTGCTTCATTCACTTTTACATAGTGTAAGATTTATGATTGGCTGGGTGCGGTGGCTCACACCTGTAATCCCAGTACTTTGGGAGGCTGAGGTGGGCAGATCACAAGGTCAGGAGATCGAGACCATCTGGCTAACATGATGAAACCCCATCTCTACTAAAAATACAAAAAATTAGCCTGGCATGGTGGTGGGCGCCTGTAGTCCCAGCTACTCGGGAGGCTGAGGCAGGAGAATGGCGTGAACCTGGGAGATGGAGCTTGCAGTGAGCCGAAATTACACTACTGCACTCCAGGCTGGGAGACAGAGCAAGACTCCATCTAAAAGAAAAAAAAAAAAAAAAAGATTTATGATCACTGTCTCACTGTTGGTCACAAAACAGGTTTCAATTCAGAATTTGAATATTTTTTTCAATATATCTGTAAACACATCTTTATTCAAAAGCTTCTTCCTCTTTACCCAAACCAAGACCAGAGACTACTGCCCTTTGCTACCATACCTCTGCTATTTGGAAAGGTCTTTCTCCTTTCACCTCCTCCCCACTTACTAGGGTGTTTGCAGGGTAGGTGAGGAAAAGAGGAGAGGTAAGAAAATCTTAATATTGTAAGATGGCTCATTGACTGTATGCCAGGGGGATGTTTAAAACTGACTTTCCTGGTTATTTGTCTAAGAATTTTGAAAACCGTACTGCTAGACCTCCCTCACCTCATCTCCCTTGAACTGGATAGTAGCCTCTCTTTGAGCCAGATATTCCGATGTCTCCTCAGCTCCTCCTTCCAGCTATAGTTCCCACAGCTTCCTCCTTCAGGAGTTCCCTTACCCTGGCTAATTACCCTTTTGAGCAGGATCGGTTTTACTAAGTGAATTCAGGCAAACATTTTTACACACATTCTTTATCAGGTCCCTAAGATGTGTACATTTTGATTCACGATCAGAGAAGACTGCAAATTACTTCTCAGATGTGTCATTGCCCTGCGGTCACAGGCCGCTTCACCTTGCCCAGGTACTAGGTTTCTGTGTCCCCTCAACTGCTGAAAATATCCATCAATCTCTCTGAGTGGTCCCTGTAAAATCCCTGTCACAGACTGAGGTAGGAGTAGCACATACTCCAATCACTCTCTAAAGTAATCTTCACAAATCCGTTCAAAATCTCACTGAAAACATTTATCCTTTATCTGATGAGAGACTCCTGGGTGAATCTGAGCAGTATGGAAACATTCTTTTAAGCTATAAAAACATGAAACTATTTATACTTATACATAAAGGCATTTGATTTCACTACCAAACCCAACCACTGTATTATATTGAATAAAAGTGGTAGAGAATTAATATTACATATTGACAATTACCTTCGTATGAGAGAACAACTTTTCAATATCTTCATATACATTCCAGCAGCTTTGTAATTTTATCATAAATCATTTTTATTGTGCAAAAGTAAGGATAAGTCTTCTTAAATTATTAATTTAAAATGAACTGAAATCATAAATTAATTTTTATGTGAATAATTGTCCATAATTCTGTCCACATGAAATTGCCTTTTAGCATTGGTGTAAACTCATTGGTATTCTAAGGTTTTGATATTTGACAAGAATATGCTGGTGCTCCTTTGTTTTCATTACATCTGACTCTCTGATGGACTGTAAACTGTATAAAGACAAGTATGAGCATTTAAAATCTGATGATTTGCGGCCTGCACTATGCTGTGCACACATTAGGCACACAGTGCTTTGTGTCTTCCATATGTCTTTTCCTACTACGAGGAAGGTATTAGGTAATGTAGATAAATTTGAATAATTTAGAACTTCAGCAATGTTTTGGAAAAATTATTTCATGCTAATATAAAATAATGTGTATGGAAAATATGGTTGACAGACTGTAATGCCTTACTACTCTAAAGAGAGGGGGAGATATTTTGAAAGTTAGGAGATAAATACATTTTCTGACATTTGATAAACCATGCTATTGATGAGCTTGACATTGTGCTTAGGCAAAATTCTATGCCATAGTGAAGCAGCTGGTCTATAACCTTAAAAAATAAGAATGACACCTAATAATAACAAGTTTAATCAGTCTAACTTTTTTTTTATTGTTGCTTATTGGAGAGACCATTTATGGGAACACTAAACACATAGATGTATCTGAGGTTTTTCTTAGCTTTTTTTCTGATCGTGAAGCATAATTTACAAAGAGAAAACTATACAAAATTTTAATTTACAGCTCAGTGAATTATTACAAAGCTTATATTAATGTACTGCCCACCCAAGTCAAAAAAATGAATATGGATAACACTGTAATCAAATTGCTATTAAAACATCATTCCCTCTCACTCACCGAAGGTAACCAGTATCCTGACTTCTAACACCATGGGTTAGTTTTGCCAGTTTTTGCAACTTCGTATAAATGGAATCGTGTAGTATATGTATTTCTTTTGCTTTGGTTTTGGCTTCCTTAATATTTTCAAGATTCATACATATTGATAAGAGTGTCCATAGTTTGTTAATATTAATTAATGTACAATTGTCTGCTGCATAAGCATACCATACGCTATTTATCTATTCTAATGTTGAACTTTGTTTCCAGATTGTTTTGAGTTTTTTTTATGGTTATGTTGAAGGTACTTTCCTGTTGTGTCTCTTAATGCACATATGCATGTATTTCTGAAGAGTACATACCTAGGGATATTATTGCTGGGTTATTAAGTATGTGTATCTTTAAACTTAGTTGATAATACTAAACATTTTCCCAAAATAATTATACTAATTTACATTTTGACCAGCAGTGTTCCATTTGTTTTATGTCTTTGCTAACAGTTGATAGTGTCATTCCTTTTATTAACTTAGGTAGACGAGAAGTTATATCTCATGTAGTTTTGCTTAGCATTGTGCTGATTACTAGTAAGAGTATTCATTTTTACATGTATCTATGGGCCATTTGTCCATCCTTTTTAACTTTTCATGTTTAAATTATTTAAATCATTTTAGAGTCATAGGAAGTGTCAAGATAAGCAAAAAAAGGACAGGGAAGTATTGTGTACCCATTAATTAGTTTACTATGGTGTTAACATCTTGCATAACTATAGTATAAGATAAAAACTAGGAAGTTGGCATTGGTACAGTCCACAGAGTAAGCAGATTCATATTTCACCAGTTTTATAGACACTGAATTGTATATGTGTATTGTCTATGCAACTTAATCACATACGTAGATTCATGTAACCACCCTTACAATCAAGATACAATGCTGTTAACACCATACCACAGGGCTCCTATTTCCTGCCTCTTTTGGACACATCTCAACCTCATCCCTAAGCCACGGCAATGACTAATCTGTTCTTCATCTATATTACTATTTTTTAGAAGCATCTATTCAGATATTTTTGTCTATTGTATTTTTATTACTGACTTTTTAGATATTTTTACATGTAATTATGTATATAACAAGTAACTTTTCCTAGTCCATGAGTTGAATTTATATTTTCTTATTGGTGTATTATGATTAATACAAGTTTTTGATATTATAGTTATTTTTCTTCATGTTCAGTGCTTTTGAGCTCTTGAGAAATTTTCCCCTACCCTCAGATAATGAAGGCATTTTCCCAGAAGCTTTATTTTTTGTCAGATTTATATCAGCAGTCCACCTGAAATTGTTAGTGTGAAGTAGAAGTCAGGTTTAAGTTTTTTCTATCCAACTGACCTGGCATTCTTTTTTGAAAAGACTTTTTCTCCATGGTTTTGCAATTCAACCTTTTATCAAATAAAGTGGCCATATCTGTTTTTTTTTTTTTTTTTTTTTTTTTTCTGAGGCGGAGTCTGGCTCTCTTGCCTAGGCTGGAGTGCAGTGGCCGGATCTCAGCTCACTGCAAGCTCCGCCTCCTGGGTTCACGCCATTCTCCTGCCTCAGCCTCCCGAGTACCTGGGACTACAGGCGCCCGCCACCTCGCCCAGCTAGTTTTTTTTTTGTATTTTTTTAGTAGATACGGGGTTTCACTGTGTTAGCCAGGATGGTCTCGATCTCCTGACCTTGTGATCCGCCCGTCTCGGCCTCCCAAAGTGCTGGGATTACAGGCTTGAGCCACCGCGCCCGGCCGGCCATATCTGTTAAAGTCTGGTTCGGGGATTTCTATGTTCCATTGGTTGAGTTTTCTACCCTTGTTATTATCATATTTTTACTGTTGATTTAAAATATGCCTTAACATCCAGTAGAGCAAATAGTTTTAACTTGTTCTTCTTCATCAGTGTCTTGGATTTTCTTGATTGTTTGCATTTCCATATACCTTTTAGAAGCATCTTCTAAAGTTATAAAGAGAAAAGTGGGGATTTTGATAGGTATTGCATTTAATGTAATAAATATTTTAGGTATGAGTTATTTCTACATTATTGAGTCTTATAATTTCTGAATATGGCACAGCCCTCTATTTATTTAAATCTCTATTTTCTTTTGATGTTGTTTTATTGCTTTATCATAAAGTTTTTACACTCTCTTGTGAGATTTGTTCCAGGGCATTTGATATTTTTAATGCTATTGTAAATAGTGTATTTTCAAAGTTTCATTTTCTAAATATTTGTTGATATTATAAAGAAATATAAAGGATTTTTATATATTGACTTTGTATCCAGAAACGTACCAAACTCACTTATTGATCCTAGTAATTTATCTCTTGATTCTTTAATATTTTCTGTATATATTACCATAACATTTTCAAATAACAGTTTTATTTCTTTCTTTCCAGTGTTTATACTGCTTGTTTGCTCTCCCCATCTCCCTCCCCTTCCTCCCTCATCTCATATTTTCTTGTCTTACTGCATGGTTAGACTTTAAGTATAGTCATATTAGTAGCCACTTGTGTGTTGTTCTTGATCATATGAAAAGTTTTTAACTTTTCACCAATATGTTTAATGTTTGCAGTTTTTTTTTTTTTTTTTGGTGAATACACTTTATCAGATAAAGGAAGATTATGAAAGTCCCCTTCTATTCCTCATTTGCCAAGATAAATTTTAGGTCATGAATCAATGTTTAATTTATCAAATTATATGTCTACACCCATAGAGATGAGCATATAATTTTTCTTGTTTTGTAAATATGGTGAGTTACACTGGTTTATTTTTAAATCTTAAACTAACCTTTATTCCTGGGATAGTATCAATTTGGAATTGATGCATGATTCATTTTATACATTCCTGGATTCAGTTTGCTAATGTTTGTTTAGGATTTTTGCATCTATGAACATCAGTGAGATTAGCTTATAATTTCCTGGATTTTAGCAGGTATCTTTTGTTTTACCATGCCTTTCTTCTTCTCTTGTTCAAAGTGTGTCTCTCATGAGTTTGCTGTATTAGGTAATATTCCTGCACCCTTAATCCACACACTCACACTCATGTTCAGTCAATTACCAATTCTGTCAACTCTGCCTCTTATGTGATGTATCACTCAGTTTGGTCATTCTTTCCGCCTGGTCGGCTCCTACACTAGTTCGGGATGCTATTGTTTATTTCTCGGATTGCTCTAACAATGCCTGTAAGATTTTTCTGGTACAAGTTTGGCTCCCTCCTATTTTCTGTATGGCAGTTCAGGTGAACTGTTAGAATCACAAACCCTATTATAGTGCATGCCTTCTTAAAATTTAGCAGTGGCTCCTCACTGGATTTCTTTCAGCTCCTCAAATTGATCATATTTTCTTATGCCAAAGTCCTTGTCTACGTTGTTTACTGTGCTGGAAACTTTCACAGTAGTGCACAAACTAAAATATCTGCATGGCAGAGCAGAGGTGCTGAAGACAGAACAGGGATTGGGAAAATGATGCCAGATAAGAAAAAAAAAAAAATGTATAGAGAAGTGCAAAGGGCAATTTAGAAGCTGATTTTTCATACGTATTAACATTTAATTTACTGTTGACTTAAAGTATGTTTATCAGTTGTTTTATGCTTGTCATGGCATGTGTTGAGGGATCTGGAGGTGAATTCTTAAAGGGAGCAAGTTGTGCTTGACCCCTGTGCTCAGTGCTGGACAGCACTGTTTATGGGCCTTGTGCAAAGTGCAACCTCTTCTGAAGGAAGTAACCATGGTGCTAAGGAATTTTTGCAGGTGCTAGGTATGGTTAACCTGGCTAAGGTGATACTTGAAGAACTGTCATATAAAACAAATTAAACATATTTTGTGCACATTGATGACTATGAAGATTATGAATAATTACAAATGGACAGAAACCTCCTGAGATGATAGGTTTCTTCAGGAAGTAATTGGTCAATTACAAAGGGAATTTATATATTGAGACAGTGGTGCCAAAACACAGTATGTGGGGCTTCCAGTAGTTTTGGAAGCCTCCTATGTGAGTCTAATGTGCAGACAAGTTGAGGAAGCCCTGCATTAAGGAGAGGTTTCAAGAGTGGTTTTTCTATATCACAAGTATCTAAAAGAGATGAAAAGAATACAGGTGTCCAAGCACTTCTCTGTAGCTTCTAAATTAGCAGAGTTAAGGGTGTACCTCAGAAATCTGTATGTTTATGATTATTCTCAGGTGATTCTATTGTCTAGCTGGCCTTGGAAACCACTGGATTATATGATCCCTTTAAGAAGAAGTACTGTGCATAGTGTATCTATAACCCAGTAAGGCACTTGACAAATTTGTTTATGTTATCCCTGTGGGACAAAATGTGTCATATGAGTCAAGAAGAATACACGTAGGAGAAATAATGGTTTTTTGATGTCAGAGTAATCTGAATTCTAATTATAGTTCTGTTATTTACTAGACTTATAAAAATTTACCCTCTTAATCTTAATTATGTCATCTTAAAATGGAATGATAATAACCGTGTTACAGATCCTTTTCAAAGTCTAAATAAAATTGTCTATGAAAGTTATCAAACTACAACATAATATCTGGCCATATTGGTCTGTCTTCTAAAATTCTGTGGTTCTATACATGCAGAAATTCGAGTGGAACAGTAAATCATATATACATGTTTGATGAGTAGTTGTGTCTTCTTTGTTACTTTTTAGCTTGGTATTTTAAAGGTCATAAGGGTGAAGAATAATGCCATTATTTTTAAGTCAAATATTGCTTATGCCTAAAATATTTTGAAATTTTGAAATAATCATTTATTTTACTAATTGTAACAAAAATGGTGAAAGAGAATTAACTGCGCATTTATTTCTTTAAATCATAGGTTTACAGGAAATCTGTCATTTTTTTATTAAAATGGAAAACCGTGAAGAAAGAAAAAGATAGCAGTTGAAGTTAAAATTCTCGGATGACTATTTTGCTTTTGAGGAGTCAGCATTTAAAAACGATATGCTGATTTGGAAGGTCCTGGGAGTAAACTGCAAACCTTGTTTTTTCCATTCAATCAATGGATTTTTTAATCATTCCTTGGAGTCGATGAAGTTCGGAAACGGTGTGTGATGGGGAACGTGGCGGGCCAGTGTGTTCCTAGAATTTGCATCTTGGATTAGTTTGCTGCTTTTTTGAACAGATTCCATTTTGAAGGGCAAGAACCTAATGTGATGGATTTATCTTCAGAAATGAACAGACATGGGAAGAATCCAGTGAGTCACAAGCTAGAAGATCAGAAGAAGGTAAAAAATATTTCTCTTTGCTTAGTCCTTTTTGTTTATGCTTAAAGAGAACTTTTGAAATTGCAAATGAATGCACCTTATGAAATAAAATAACATACTATTTCACGGAAATCAACCCTGCTGTATAGCAATGTGTTTCTGTGGGTCTGGATTTCATTACCAGTTGGTGATTTTGTTTCTAAAGTCCTCTGAATTTATCCATCCAGTGGGCTGGCAAGGATTCTACTGTATTCTCTCACCCTTGACTTCATACTAGGGACCTATTGAACTGACCTTGTAGGAACAGTTCTCTGAGACACAGGGTGAGGCATGAGTCTCAGGCACCTCTGGAGTAATGGAGCAGGCTAGAGCTCTCCTTAAAGAGAACACCTGCCCTACTGCCATTGGAAAGCATAAGTAGCATTTTAAATTCTCCAATTTCATATCCTTGGGACACATCAACTTAGGCCTTCTGAATTATACAGCTGGCCTGGAAAGAAAATTGTGAGGCAACTGCAAGCTTTGTTTTGATTCTACGTGATGTCAAAAGAACTGATAGAAAAAAGAACTGTGCTAACTTTATTTTAAAAGAAAGGGTTTAGCGAGCTTTTTAGTAAGAAGTGGGGATTGAATACTAAGGGATGCACTTCGACTTTATTTTTCTAGCTTTTTAGAAACTCTTACCTGCTGAATTGCTCCATTGGAGTGAGAAGCACCTAAAGAATGCTTATCAGAAGGGTCAGAGATGGCAGAGAGCCCCACTCATACTGAAATGTATCATCTTTTGCAGTGCTCTTATGGACTCTGTTAGTACAGGATAGGTGTGTGGGGACCCAGTAGCAATGGCGCTCGCAAGAAATGAGAGAAAAGGAAGGAAATTTTTAGTAAGATGTGGATCTAAGGGCCATAACTAAGCTTTGTTTTTACATCTGTCTTAGAAATTTTGTTTACTGTTCACTTCTCACATCCTGAAAAACAACTAGCTAGGTCTTTCACAGTGGTGGAGGTAAGTTTAGAAGAGGCTGTGCTGAGTCAATGGCTTATTAATTTTGTTTCACCAATATGATTAATGCAACTAGCATGGGGCTACAGTAATCCTTTTGTCATTAATAGAGGCAGAAATGCATAGATTGTTTATTCCCAGTTTGGTTCATTTTTTGTGCAGTATAAGTAAATCTCAGAAAATACTAAATACTATAAAATTCAAGGTGCCTGAAATCAATTTTCGCTTTAATGTGGATATAAATTTCTACACAAATACTTGTGTTACGAATAAGTTTGTTGGTGTTACCAAATGTTCAGCCTGCCTTTTTTCCTGCTGGCACTGGGGTGTTTACCCAGAGGAGATGGCACAGTAAATTTCAATCTAAAGCATTCTCTGCAATTTAACTACTAAGAAGCCATTTAATCATCTTTTTCTATCTACATGTTTTTAATGTCCTTAACTCTGATGGCAATTTGGGTACTATATTGGGTGGGTAAAGAGGGAGGGAGGTAATAGGTAAGTGATTAATTACAGGGTTGTAATTTCTGATGGAGATGCTGC
Source organism: Papio anubis (assembly GCF_008728515.1). Taxonomy (NCBI): domain Eukaryota; kingdom Metazoa; phylum Chordata; class Mammalia; order Primates; family Cercopithecidae; genus Papio; species Papio anubis. The sequence goes on from NC_044984.1 coordinate 71,929,680, forward strand.
TTTCATGACAAAAACGATGAGTACCTCTACCAGTGCTATCTTTTCATTCCCTAAGAGAGATTTTCTGCAAACACAAAAGGGATTAAAGCTGAAGAATGGAATGAATTCTTAAAGTCACTCTAAGGGATTAAAGCTGAAGAATGGAATGAATTCTTAAAGTCATTCTCTGAGTTCTTTGGGTGGAACTTTAAACAGTGTTTTGTAATGACACTTGGTTTACTAGGCCAACTCACACAAAACTGCTCAGCTCATACACAATGTACTAATGGTAATAGAATTTAGACAAATCTTGGAGAACCATAATTCTGTAAGAAATATAAAAATACTATCTTGGTGATGTAGCACATGAAGACCCCCATCTCACTATAGCCTCGCCTTCTCCTTGATAAGGGAATGGAAGAGGAAAGAACGTTTTCAATCAGCAGTATCAAGAGTGGTAAATGGAGTTCTAATGACCTCTTGGCTCCCTCATTGGTGTGGGCACCTAAAAAGTAGCCTTGATGTGCGAGATCTGCAAATAAACCAGAAACTTGATATGTATAGATAAAGATTTAAGATTCAAAATTTTTGAATCTGAAATGTCAGCAGGAACACCTAGTCTCAATGACACAATGAGTCACAATGAGTTTAAATTAAAGAAAAATTGAAATGTAACATCATAAATCTTTGTAGATGAAGCTCTGGCCATGTCCCTGCCACCATGTAATCGCTAGTAGAGATTAGAAGGTCATTTATTTAATTACTTCAAGTGTTTATAGTCCTTCCTGATGAATTAATTTAGCAGACATAGTGTTCCACATTGGTGAAACAGAACGCATTTAGCCTGACTCCTGCTTCATTGAGCGGTGAAGCATCTTTTTAATATTACTGAAAAAGTGTCAACTTTTCATGGTGTTTGCATATTGTACATTCAAAGCAAGGTACATTGAAATGGACTGAATAAGCACCTATTCTAAGCACTACACAACTGATCTCTTATTCAGCCTACAATAAATCACTAGCTTTTGTTAATTTAAGATGTGTAGATTTGTACTTATTATGTTCTACTTCTAAGTAGAAACTCTTAGGATACTGCTTATATGAGTTTGTGAGTATGTGTTCTACCGAATGAGTAGGTGAATGTCAGGGATGAGGTCGGTCATTTATAGGGTGCTCATCATATGTCAGGAACATGCATGACCCCTTTTGGTTTATTAAGATAGTATCTTCCTACAACGATAAAAGCTGCTTTTATCTCCTTAAGAGTTTGGGTCTTGTAAAAATAATTATCTATTCCTTAAATGTATATAAATAAAATATTTTTTAAATATATATACACTATTATTCAAAATGAAAGCATTCAAAAGTGTTTGACTTTATTGGTTTCTTTTAAATAATGCCTTATCACCTTACTAAATCTGAACAGAGGAGCAGATACTTGAAAGTTACAAAGTAGCATATCCACAAATTGTATCTGAAATGCTCTTCATTACAGATCAACTATAGATGTGGATCATATAGGACTTACAGAGAATACTTCTAATAATCTTATAGAAGTTGAAGAAGATACTTTTAAGGATCTCAAATCAGCTTGGATTAGTGTAGGACTAGGTGAAATTTAATGGCTTTTTTCTTATTCTTTGATTTTTTTTTTCATTAGAACTTTCAGTTAGTATTGGGCCATAACCTGGCTCTTGGCCTTCAGGTTCTGGAATGTCCCAGATAGGAAAATTATCATGGCATCTCAAGCTACCTGAATGCCAATAATGAAGTGTTTTATTTTTGATAACATGACTTTTTGACTTTTGTTTGCACAATCAAAGCCAATGAGGTTTGCATATTGCTGTCCACTAATTTTATTGCTTTGTCGGATTATTTCTGCCAAACAAACCCAGAACAGTGAAAGTTCGATAGGTACAAATGATACTGCTATGTAATGAATCATGACCTTGAAATGAAAAGCAGAGCGTAGTAGATTTTACTGTCAGTCTAATTGCAGCAGTTTGCAATTCAGACCACCCTGAAACACTGTTTTATTGCTCCATGAATATTTTGTGTATTAAACCAAAGCATTTGTCATAGTCAATATTTTACGATGTAGTGATAAAAAGGTAGCAGGATACACACTTCAGAATAATGGCCAAAAAGTGCAATAAGTGTTTGGTGATCTGTTGGATGTATTTTGTTGCTCTATTCTCTAAACCAGAAAGAGATGAGCAATATTATTGTGTATATGTAGAGGTGTTTTGCTTTTATGGAAATGTTTTAAGATTAGTACAATCTCAGTTTTTCCCTTCCCCAAATCACATATTTTACATATTCAGTTTGCCAGAGTTATTTTCACATTGCCATGAAAAAGTTCATGATAAATTCCAACACATCACATCTGTCCTATGAGACTTCAGATAACTTCAGAAGTGACATATTCTGGGTATAGTGTTTGAGATGTGAAGAATTATGTAAAATGAGAGAAATTATTGTATTAATTGATATAAAGGAATAATACTGATATTGAAAAAGACTATTATTTTAAGGGCTGCTCCTGTGATTTTTTTTTGGACTTAAAATCAGGTTTAAGCGGAGGGTTAGAGAAAGCATCATCTTCAAGTAGCAATAAGTGCTTCATCAATGTCAATTCACATAGACCTGTTTTGTTCTTTCTCTTTCAACTGACATCAAACAGAAGTGTGGTCCGGGCATGGATGTCTGCATGTGACTATGTTAGGTTACTTTAATAATTTTCCTGGAAACATCACCCACTTATGATTGCCAGAGCTCTACAGAGTAGAAGTACTTTATCAATTTAAAGCTAGCCTGGTTCTTGTTGCTATTTATTTCGTTTAGTGTGCTGATTCTTTTCACTTTATTTTTGCATTTTCTTCCAGTGATGATAAAATAACATTATATAAAAGTCAAAAAGTGTTCTTCAGATTATTCTTGCAGATGTAGACGACTTAAGATTGTTTATGTTGGAAACTAAACAAAACTCTGTTTTCTTTTTTTTTATTATAGTTTATATTCTGGGGTACATGTGCACAACGTGCAGGTTTGCTACATATGTATACATGTGCCATGTCGGTGTGCTGCACCCATTAACTCACCATTTACATTAGGTATATGTCCTAATGCTATCCCTCCCCCATCCTCCACCCTACAACAGGCCCCGGTGTGTGATGTTCCCCTTCCTGTGTCCAAGTGTTCTCACTGTTCAATTCCCACCTATGAGTGAGAACATGCGGTGTTTGGTTTTCTGTCCTTGCGATAGTTTGCTGACAATGATGGTTTCCAGCTGCATCCATGTCCCTACAAAGGACATGGACTCATCCTTTTTTATGACTGCATATTATTCCATGGTGTATATGTGCCACATTTTCTTAATCCAGTCTGTCATTGATGGACATCTGGGTTGGTTCCCAGTCTTTGCTATTGTGAATAGTGCCACAATAAACATACATGTGCATGTGTCTTTATAGCAGCATGATTTATAATCCTTTGGGTATATAGCCAGTAATGGGATGGTTGGGTCAAATGGTATTTCTAGTTCTAGGTCCTTGAGGAATTGCCACACTGCCTTCCACAAAGGTTGAACTAGTTTACAGTTCCACCAACAGTGTAAAAGCGTTCCTGTTTCTCCACATCCTCTCCAGCATGTGTTGTTTCCTGACTTTTTAATGATCGCCATTCTAACAGGTGTGAGATGGTGTCTCATTGTGGTTTTGATTTGCATTTCTCTGATGGCTAGTGATGAGCATTTTTTCATGTGTCTGTTGGCTGCATAAATGTCTTCTTTTGAGAAGTGTCTGTTCATATCCTTCACCCACTTTTTGATGGGGTTGTTTTGTTCTTGTAAATTTGTTTGAGTTCTTTGTAGGTTCTGGATATTAGCCCTTTGTCAGATGGGTAGATTGCAAAAATTTTCTCTCATTATGTAGGTTGCCTGTTCACTGTGATGGTAGTTTCTTTTGCTGTGCAGAAGCTCTTTAGTTTAATTAGATCCCATTTGTCAATTTTGGCTTTTGTTGCCGTTGCTTTTGGTGTTTTAGACATGAAGTCCTTGCCCATGCCTATGTCCTGAAAGGTTTTCTTCTAGGGTTTTTATGGTATTAGGTCTAACATTTAAGTCTCTAAACCATCTTGAATTAATTTTCGTATAAGGAGTAAGGAAAGGATCCAGTTTCAGCTTTCTACTTATGGCTAGCCAGTTTTCCCAGCACCATTATTAAATAGGGAATCCTTTCCCCATTTCTTGTTTTTGTCAGCTTTTTGTCAAAGATCAGATGGTTGTAGATGTGTGGTATTATTTCTGAGGGCTCTGTTGTGTTCCATTGGTCTATATCTCTGTTTTGGTACCAGTACCATGCTGTTTTGGTTACTATAGCCTTGTAGTGTAGTTTGAAGTCAGGTAGCATGATGCCTCCAGCTTTTCTCTTTTGGCTTAGGATTGTCTTGGCAATGCGGGCTCTTTTTTGCTTCCATATGAACTTTAAAGTAGTTTTTTCCAATTCTGTGAAGAAAGTCATTGGTACTTAATAGGAATGGCATTGAATCTATAAATTACCTTGGGCAGTACGGCCATTTTCACGACATTGATCTTCCTGTCCATGAGCATGGAATGTTCTTCCATTTGTTTGTGTTCTCTTTTATTTCATTGAGCAGTGGTTTGTGGTTCTCCTTGAAAAGGTCCTTCACATCCCTTGCATGTTGGATTCCTAGGTATTTTATTCTCTTTGAAGCTATTGTGAATGGGAGTTCACTCATGATTTGGCTCTCTGTTTGTCTGTTATTGGTGTATAAGAATGCTCGTGATTTTTTTCACATTGATTTTGTATCCTGAGACTTTGCTGAAGTTGCTTATCAGCTTAAGGAGATTTTGGGCTGAGACGATGGGGTTTTCTAAATACAAAATCATGTCATCTGCAAACAGGGACAATTTGACTTCCTCTTTTCCTAATTGAATACCCTTTATTTCTTTCTCCTGCCTGATTATCCTGGCCAGAACTTCCAACACTCTGTTGAATAGGAGTGGTGAGAGAGGGCATCCCTGTCTTGTGCCAGTTTTCAGGGAGAATGCTTCCAGTTTTTGCCCATTCAGTGTGATATTGGCTGTGGGTCTGTCATACATAGCTCTTATTATTTTGAGATACGTTCCATCAATACTGAATTTATTGAGAGTTTTTTGGCATGAAGGGCTGTTGAATTTTTTCAAAGGCCTTTCTTTAAAGAAAATATGATCGTAAGTCCATAAAAAAAGAAAGTTTAGTGAGGATAGATCTAGCCCTAATATTTGTTGATTTTCTTTAAAAAATGGCCTCATTAAATGAGGCTATTTAATTATTTTTGTAAATCTACCTCACTTCCTTATTTAGTGTATATTACAATAAGTTATAGGGACCATGAAGGATGATGAGGTTTCTAAAACCACATCATATCATTTATTATCAGCCAGTCCTGAAGCACAGCTCTAGTGAGAATGAATTGTAGTATCAGTTTCAACAAAAGTGGTTACTCATTCGATTGTTGATTATCTAAACTTTTCATTTTGGAAACATAGTCATTTTATAATGTTATTATATAAATCTGGAATTAATGTGCAGACATAAATATGAACATCAAATTCCCAAAGAAACTCATACTGTAATTGTAGCATACTCGGATGCAGATTAAGACTATTCCTAATTTCTACCTCTGCTTCATTCTTCTATAAGATGATTCGACGAACAGCTGTCTCCCAGATACTTCACCTGGCATCCTCTAAGGATGAATTAGATAAAGCGACTCTTTTTCCACTCAGAAGTGATTCTAGAAACTTCTTTCTCAGATTTGAACTTGGATAGAACCTCTTTTCATTTTTTTCTCCACCATGTCATACAAATCTAAAAATTCATGTGGTGGCCTTTTGGACCTGGCAGCACACATTTTTGAAGTATATGGACTTGGTATAACAGAAAAAAAACTGGAAATGGATAGAAGTGAATGGGACATATGCATACTTTATGGTTTCACCATTTTGTTCTAGACTAGACTATGTGCTTTCTTCTGATTGGTGGATTTAAGATGTCAATAGATCTAGTGAGCCTATATCTTCATAAAAATGAATAGATAAAGTATACAGTCCCAAGATACATAACACTCAATATATTTTGAACATTTTGAAGGCAGAATTGCATGAAAATCTCTGAGTATTAGTTGCCATTAATTATGACTGTAATTATAATTATACTAATTATTATGAACATTTAAAGTTTTCTCAGTTTTAATTCTGATTTTTCTTAAGTCCCTTCCTCTGTCTTGATACTAACATGTGAGTTCTGGCTTTTATCATTTCATAAAGGAATGAATATACTAAGACTAACATTTTTCTTCTAAAATATGTCCCATTTGTTTCTCTGGATAGCAGATTGCCTGCTGGTGAGCCGGGCCATCTGATTTAATAGCAATAAGAGAGGGTGGACAAAAATTTTTGTGGTTTTATTACACAGGGACTGACTAATTGTCTCCAAGATTGATTCTATTTCAGGAATATGCAATGCCTGGGATAAGAATTAAATGAAACAAAGCCAATTTAATGATATGTTACAAAAGTGATAGACATAAGAAATTCTGCCTATTTTTACATATAATTTTTTACAGTATGACTGAAAAGTTAAAAAAAATCAATATATTTGATTTTCCAAGTATATTCTGAGGACCAACAGCATCACTGTCACCTGGGAGCTTATAAGAAATACAAAGTCTCAGGTCCTACGTTAAACCTATTGAATGGGAATGTGCATTTTAAGATCCCCAGGTGACTCTAATGCACAGCAATATTTGAGAACCCTTGCCCTACTGACTGTTTCTGAGAGCACCCCAGGAGGATTAAGTTTTAGTTACTCACCATTGTGATGTGTTCAATGAGGTGGCCTTTATTTTCTATCTTCTGGTTTCTGTCTCCCTAACTCCCTTCCCAGTATTTCCTGGAATCATCAGCCAAATAAATTACTTGCACTTGGATCATTGTTTCGGGATCTGCTCTCAGGAAACCTAAACTATGACATTCTATATCTAGAGTTTCTGGTATTCAGATTTGTTTCAGTCAGCTAATGTTGGACTCTGTTAGCACAGCTGTTTGGAATTTAAGCTTTTCAAGAATTCTTTCATCCTTATTATTCATTTCTATTTTATTCTTGGATATCCTAAGTGTATACCCAGACTAATGATAATATCAACACTTGTTCAGTATGGTCGGTCATTTTTAAAAATAAACAGGCAATTTATGGGTGACCCACACAAAGAACAGCTGCTGCCATCACTCACGCCCTCTCAATTGTTGATGTCCTTTGCAACTGACATTGTCACAAGCAAGCAGCTGCTGACAGAGCTGCCAGTCCCTCTTTCCACGTCCTACCTTTATTCTATTCATTAAAAAACAAACAAGACACAATTAGGAGACATTTATTGAATCAGATATTTGGTGCTTGGAATCTGGGGTGGGTTTTCAGGCAAAATTTTTCTATTCATTCCTCTCTCCTTCTTGGAGTTCCCTATGAGGAAGCTATATATCCATGAAACAGTGACTAAATGGGAAAAAATGACTGGCATTATAAAAAGAGGATGTGTAGGAATGTCTCTAACTCTCCTAAAAGTGGATCATTTCGAAAAATCTGGGTTTTTCGCATCCCTCAAAGCTGGAATCCCCACTTCACTGAGCAAACCAAACATTAACCAAATTAGTTGTGTGGATGAAGAGGGACAGAGCTTGCCTAAAGATGGGGACCGGGTTAGTTGAGTGTGTCACCAATGAGCAATACATTGAAAAGAAGTGGTGGTGCCCATGACCCTACCTTACTTTGTTTTGTGCTGCAGGAACAGACTGTGTCATCTATAAGAAATAGAAATTCCTTTGCTCACAGTTCTGGATGCTGGCAAGTCCAGTGCTGAGGTGCTGGCACCTGGTGAGGGCCTCTTGCGGCATCATCACAGAAGAGGCAAGAGAGAGCTAGAAAAGAGCAAATGGTGGCTGAAATCACTCTTTTACAACAGCACCAACCCAACCATGAGGGTGGAGCCCTCAGCACATAATTACCTCTTAAAAGTCCCACCTCTTAATACTGTAATAATGACAATTAAATTTCAACATGAGGCCGGGCGCGGTGACTCAAGCCTGTAATCCCAGCACTTTGGGAGGCCGAGACGGGCGGATCACGAGGTCAGGAGATCGAGACCATCCTGGCTAACCCGGTGAAACCCCGTCTCTACTAAAAAAATACAAAAAAACTAGCCGGGCGAGGTGGCAGGTGCCTGTAGTCCCAGCTACTCGGGAGGCTGAGGCAGGAGAATGGTGTAAACCCGGGAGGCGGAGCTTGCAGTGAGCTGAGATCCGGCCACTGCACTCCAGCCTGGGAGACAGAGGGAGACTCCGTCTCAAAAAAAAAAAAAAAAAATTTCAACATGAATTTTGGAGGAGATTAACATACAAACCATAGTACTACCTTTAGCAGAAACAACCACTGCCTCCTAATACAACGTGGCTTACTATTTCACTCAATACCTAATGAAACTAGCAATGCCTTTGGGAAGATCCAGTAAAACATAGTATAACAAAGAGTTAAAAGCACAGAATCTACAATAAGACCACGTGAGTTTGGTTCTTGAATCTGACACTTTGTCAAATTACTGAACTTCTGTCTTCCTCTAGTTTTCTCATTTGTGTTACTTCTTAAAGTGATAGTTACAGCAGTTACAGTGCTTCACATGTGAAAAACAATAACTGGTAGCTATTGGAGGTGGACTAAGGAGTTGGTTGTGTTTTCTCTTCTGGGGGCAGAATCATTACTCTTTTCTCATCACTGACTTCCTATGGGGCTCCAGCAGTGCTAGTGTTGAATGGCTTCTTAGTTTGCCCAAATCACAGGACCCCATTTTGGATTTCCCTTTCCAAACTGCATATAACAAATGATTTAAGTACTTTTAATACCAGGCTCCCCTAAAAGTGAAGGCTTTCTTTATTTGGGTGTGGGGTGGGGTGGGAACACACACACACACACACACACACAGATGGAAGTGTAACTAATAAATCAATCCTTGATTTTCCACCCTAGCCCCAGGATAGAATTTCCCTGTGGGTCTGGTCATTCTTCCTGGCTTCCATTGAGCTGCATCTTAGTGGTTCATTTCAGGCCATGATGCCGTCTGCTGGGTCCCTGGAGAGAGTCAGAGGAGAATTAGTGCTCATGATATTTCATCCTGATATATGGATACAACATCAATCACCTGTAACTAGTACTCAACCCTACAGCTAGTCAGAAGAGAAGTCTGTGTTCAAAGACTTTATTTCCCTTAGGATGACACATTTGATAAACCAAAATATTTTATGGCCATGGCATATTGACAAGAGCAAGGTTACCCTTAATTCATGGTACATTTAAATAGTGTTTACTCTCTAAAGCCTAAATATTAGAGTTTTGTTTCTATTTTCAAGAGGAGAAAAAGAACATTGAACATGGGAGAAATTCTCAATATATGAATTGACTCATGCTTTATCTTTACCATTTTCAAAGTGAGATAAAGAATGTAAAAACTATGTGATAAAGCAAACATAATAAAATGTTAATTATAGACTCTAGTGGCAGTCATAGAGATGTTCACTGTAAAATTCTTTCAACTTTTCTGTGTATTTGAAAATATTTATAAATCCACATGGGGAATATGTTAGTAAGATGTAATGCTTGTTTTCAAGGTATTTAGTAGCATAGCTATAGTTCCCCTGCCCTACTTCTCCAAACTTGATTCTCCCTAACAGTGTAACCTGGGGATCAAGAGGGCTTAGAGGATTTTTGAGAAGTTAAGGGAGGCTGGCCCAGGAGTGCTATTACTTGCCTTTTAGCTGTAGTATGCAGTCTTTTCAGTTGTACTGGAATGCTAACCAGCGTTTGTTGCATGATCTATATGGAAAATTTACTAAGAATTTTCAATAACTTAGAAACAAATTTTAAGACTCCATCCCACACCTACTGATTTTTTTTCTTGACTTAAATATTTTATATATTCAATCATTTGTACATTCCATAGAATACTTTTATTGTGCTCTGATTTAAATCTGGGAATGTCAGTTCCAAGCATTAAACAAATAAAAATAAATGACTTTTTATAGTTAGTAATTCTTCATGATCAATTTTTCATCTTTCATAGGATAAACTATCCTTTATAAATGTTTCTTGCCACATATTACACTGAATAATGTAGTTGGTTAAAAATCAATTCAAAATGTGATGTTATATTGCTTGTTTAGAATCAATTTCTTATGTGTATTTTTGTATAATGGTAAAGTAGTTCTTTAGTACACAGTAGGTATAGCTCTTTGCTAAGAATGTTCTCCAGTATATTCAGACATTTCTACATATTGTTTGCTAGTTTCCAGTAAACTCGCCAGGTTTTGTTAAGTAATTGTTTCAGAACATGAGATAGTTTTGATCCACTCAGATTTGTAATTCTGCTCTTATAATGTGTTTTATATATTGGATTTTAACATAGTATTTTGTTTGAAGAAGGAAATAAAATTTCACACAGATTTAAATGATACAATATTCTGGCTGAACTCAATGTGTTTTGTGCATTTATGGGGTACCTACTTATGCTCTGTGGTAGGTAATAGTAAAACTACTATGTTAACTGCATTACTAATGGGTTTATTCATTCATACTCATCACCTTTCCTTTGCATAACAGTGTGGGTTAGGCTTCTAGGTAATATGTGAAGAGCAACATACACTTACAAAGCACTTTTTCTTGCATTTTCTTCCATTCTTACACTTTACAGTTCTGTAAAGCTATAGGTCAGGTATTCTTTACATCCATATGAGGGACAGGGACTTTCCCAAGATTATCATACAACTCACCAGGTTGCATCTTTTTATTTTGCTTAGTGGTTTCTTTAAATCCACTTGTATTTAGCACACTTTCTATGTGGATAGAAATTACATATCAAATTATTTCTTCCTTAATAACATCTAATTTACTAATGTGTTATTAAAAGCATGTTTAAAGGACATTAATCTACAAAGCCTTTCTAGTTTTTCTATTCAACTTTCATGCCACATGATTTGGCATATGGTATACTTTCTTTGTGCAAATGTTTTTCAAGAGCTACTCCCCAAATGACTTTGAAAGGGTGTGAAAAATAGTCCAGATTTGGGAAACCACAGTTCTTTGTTGACATTAAACTGGTTTGATCATATTATACTTGTGATACCTGAGAATTTAGATTTAAGTTTCTCCTTCTATCTTATTAGAGGTGACAGATTTTAGAAAATTACTTTAGGAAGTTTTATTAATTGTTAGGAAAATGTGTTGTAGAAACACAGGTTACATTTAAATTTGATAAGCTACACAAAGAAAATTCATCAACAGTCCACACAGGAAGGACCATGAGTTTTTGCCAGCCCATCAGCCACCAGATAACCCACAAGGCTTGGCTCCCTGGTCTCTTAGTGGTGCCAGTGACACATGTGAGTACATGCATGTATGTGAGCCACCTTGCTCTCCTGTAGTGAAGCAGGATGTTCTATTGGACCACGTTCACATTTGGTATTTGTTCACCATGGTGGAAATGAATGGGAACTGGGGCCTGTCACAGAGGTGAGACTGCTAGCCACTTCAAGGCATATCCACATCATTTTCGAGGAAATATTAAATAAAATACATATGTGACCATTTAAGTGCCTAATTTACAGTATGCTTGATTTGTCTGACACACAATGAAGGTAAGAATAGTGTTTATATAAATGGCTCCTTTGTTTTTCCACTTTGATAAATATTCTTAAAAAGACTTCATTTGCAAGCATTACACTTTGCTAACGTTTGTGGTTTTGCAAATGCTTACCTTAGTTGTAGAGTACTCCCCAAAGGGTATACATTCAGTTCCAAGATCAGGATGTCTCTTAAGAATGTCACCAAACCACATCAATACTTCTGCCTGCTTTTCAAATTTTGCGCTGGTAATTAATTCCTACTTAATATTTTTCATTAAAATTAGATGTTCTCGTTTAAAGTCTTACCAGCTGCTTGATTAGACAATATTGTTAGGTACGATGTAGCAGTTTTACCTCATACTATCTCAGTAAGTAAGACCTCCATCTTTTAACAGTTGCTGATATTGGCAAATTGTAATGTTTGTAAATAACAGATAAATAACACCTTGTATGTACATGTTATTTTCTAATTAACACTGGAAAATGATCTAGGGTTATACTTTAAAAACAATGTGAACTTCATAATTAATGTGTTAATCTGCTTTGCTCTGTAAAATATTTTTAGGTAATTATGAACTAATGTAGTGTACCATGTTGTTTTGGGGAAAAACTACAAAATGAGGATAAATGAAGATGTACTCAGACATTTCCGAAACACTTACCATTTTAGGAATTTCTTCCATACCCATCATCAGGTTCTAAATTAGTGGTTTGACTAAATATATGATACTAAGAGTGTATGTGGAAATAGCAATGACCTTTTAAATGCCTGGCACATCCAGATTTATCACTCACCTTCCTACAACTCTGATGACTTTTTAGCACACTCTGAACTCTTTAACTTGGCCCATGGGACCCTGCATAATCTCATCCCATTCCCCCTCCAACCTCATCTCCTGCCACTCTTTCTTCAATTCATTCTCTTCCAGACATATTGACAACCCATCTCTAAGTTCCTTGAACAATGCAAGTTCAGTACTACCTACCGTCTTAGCTTAAGGCCTTTGTACTGACCGCCCCTTATGCCTGGAATATTAGTTGCTCTATTTTTTGCATGGGTGACTGCTGCTTCATCATTCATGTATCCAGTATTACTGTAATTTCCTCAAGAAAATGCTTTCCCACCACTCCATCATTGTGTTCTATAATAGCACCCTGTTGGCTGCCTTCTTAAGAATGATTCAGTTTGTATTTTTACTCATGTATTGTTTCTTTGCAGTCAGCCTCTACCGGGTCAGGGGCATTGCTTGTCTCATTCATCCTTGTATCGATGCTTTGTATATGATACGTACTCAGGAACTGTTGCTATGGCACAAAGAAGAAAAGCCTATATAGGTACATAAAATACCATTTATTCAGCAAATGTCTCATGAGCACTTATCACATTGGATTGTAATTTTTTAATAAAAGGTAAACAAAACAGATAAGCTAAACACTGAGCTTGCTCCAAAGCAGCTCTCACAGTATAGTATACCAAAAAAAAATTTTTAAATGAAAATCTTAAAGCAGAGTCTCTTTGGTTAGATTAAATGCTTATGGCCATGCTGTCTCTACATACCAGTGTACCTTTATTCCTTCCTATGAGGGAAGGGCAGAACTTTCAAAGCAAGGCAATCAAAGCAGCCTCCTGCATTTTCCATTGACTCTCCATATCCTTCCAACTCTTACAAGTGAGAAAAATGACAGTTTTAAATGTTTTACAATTTCCATTACAAATTACCTAGCTGTTTAATTATGAATTCATCCATGATATTTTATAGGCAGAAGTGATAGCATACTTAGGATTTAGAATTTTGAATATGGACAGTATGTGCGACTTGGACTCTCAATCTATATATGGGTTGCATAAAAAATTAAAGACTAAAGTTATTTAACATTTAATCTTTGATTCCCCCCCCCCCCAAAAAAAATATGTAGGGTAAAAGGATGGTCAAATTTTGTTCAGGTTTTGTAATAATTATGCATGCCTCCAGCTACCATGTTAGCACAGAGTCTAGTATCTAATTCTTGAGTGACATTCAAGAACCCTGAGGTATGATACAACTGAAAGTAGGGAGGGGCAGCCTCAGTCCTGCTACACATCCAAGACAAGATAAACCCCCTTCTCACATGTCTATGCCGTTGTTTTTTGCTGGCAGATGGTGCTGGCAGGTGTTTCTGCATTGCCTGACTGGTGATGCTTGTCTATTGCTGGTCCAGGATGGTCTCAGAGAGAAGATGATCCTGCTTCCTAGGGCTAAGCTGGATGGTACTTCAGCAACTGTAGCTGCAGTGCTCAGCATTCATCCTCTTCAGGTCACATAACCACCTCCAGGGTATCAGCTGGCACCAGAGACACTGCATCAGACCTGTTTCCAGGGTCTTCACTCCTAAATGTCAGCCATCATTTTTCTTTTCTACTCTCAAACACAGTGTGTTTGATTCTATTTCTTTTACCTGGGTAGTGGGCTTCTAGGAACATTTCCTCGGACCCTAGCAGAGTTGGTTTCAATGGCTCCAAGATAAATTCCCAGAAAATCTCTTGTTAAGAAAGGAAAAAGACAAAAATGAAAACACATTATTCTCTGATAGGATGGAGGGGTATGGATGGTTTGGGGATGAAACTGTTTTACCTCAGATCATCAGACATTAGATTCTCATAAGGAGGGTGCAACCTAGATCCCTCGTGTGTGTAGTTCACAGTAGGGTTTGTACTCACTCCTACGAGAATCTAGTGCCTCGGCTGATCCTACAGGAGGTGCTCAGACAGTAATGCTCCTTGCCTGCCACTCACCTCCTGCCGTGCAGCCCGGTTCCTAACAGGCCACAAGCCGGTACTGGTCCAGCCTGGGAGTTGGGCACCCTTGATATAAAGTATATGATGTCAGTAGGCTTTTTTATCCCTTTACCTCTGAAATATTATAAATGTCTATTCTCAAAAATTTGCTGTAAGGTTATAATTTACACTGACAACTGGCTCCTGGTACTCTATTCTGTATTTTCTTACAATACCAATTGGCCAAGAGTATTAAGATTTTTCCCTGGAAGAGAAACTATTTTTGATGCTTGGGAAAGTGCTTTCCAAGATAAGAAAATGAATATTATAATCAGCTTTTTATATGCTTGTTTTACATGGTAAGATTCTTTCCAAAATTCAGAAAGACTAGGGTTTCATTAGCACACACTGTTGTTTTATTTTTACTCAAAGATAATGGGCTTTTCATACACTTGTTTACAAACATAGTTAAAAATGGGCTTTTGTAGAGAGGAATTCAATTCTAATAGAATGTTGATTAACTGAAGTGTTATTTGATTTTTCTTAAAGTCTTAGTGAGCATCTACTAGAAGTTTAGGATTTTTTTCCTAAGAGAAAGTAAATCTAGAGCAACTAACTATTGCAAAATAGGAACAGGAGCTTGGCAAAGATTTGAAAGGTCTTTTTATGCGGACTGATACAGTATCCACTCACCACATGTGGCTATTTAGATTTAAATTAATCAAAATTTAATTAAAAATTCAGTTCTTCAGTCACACTAGCTGTTTCAAGTGCTCAATCATCATATGTGACTAGTGGCTGTTATGTTGGGCAGCACACATACAGAACATTTTCATCCGTGCAGAAAGCTCTATTGGACAGTGCTGCTAAATGTTCTGGTGAGAATACAACGTAGAATGGGAAGTTAGGATAATCAGAATCAGAGTTTGATCAATGAAAGTCAGAGGAACAAGAACAGTTATGGAGTGTTTGAAAGGATTTTAGAGGTGAGTTAGACGCATTACTAAATTAGTAAATGAATTATTTATATTGCTTATTTTTGCTTAGAAGTAACCAGAAGCTCCCAACCTTAAGAAGTATATACACAAGCAATGAATGAGATAATCAGTTTTGCATCATCTATGTAAAAAATTGTATTCTCATAAATTATTATCTATAATAAATTATTTGATAATAAATTTTCACTGTTGAACCAATGTGCAGACTTTCCAAAAATGCATTCCATGATCTCATGGGGGATGAAATGCTGTTTCAAATTTTCGAATACAATAAGATCAGCCAACAAATTAGTATCAGGGCAAAAGCATTAAGGTAAAAAGAAACCATAAAATACTTACAAAAATACATGCATAATATTTTCCATCATTTTAACAAATGATTTAAAATTGTGATTATATCCATTTATATGATAGTGCAATTCATCTGTCACATACACTTATTGTCTTCTTGCCAAATGATAAGATCAACAGAGCCATATGTTTCGTAAGCTCTTTTTGGACCGAAATTTTGCTAAAGCTAGAACAAGTAAAATGTTAATCAGCAAAGGAATCAGTTAAATTCATATTCCCAGCAGTGTTGTTCAAAAATATATATTATAGAAGTTCATTTTCATTGAGTTAGACAACTTTAGTTACAAAATGTAAAATTAAAGGAGTCACAGAAAAGCTTGGTGAAACTATTGCATTCGTTAAGAATGAAAGATCAGCATGCAGTTTAATGACACAAGTAAGATGCATGAATAGTTAATTTGCCAGGAATGTTAAGATTTGGTAGACTGAAGTAGAAGCGTTCCATGTAATAGTTACAGAATTTTAAAGCCAATGAAAACCTTAGAGATTACATAGATCACTCTGAAAATGAGGAATCTGAGGCCCAGAGTGGCTATGTAACTTTCCCGAGGTTAACTGCTGGATAATGTTAGAGTTGTGACCAAAGATACATATATAATAGTTTCCAGTCCATCAGGTAGATTCTGTTATTTTTAAATCAGGCTAATATAATGTTTAACATCTTATAATTTCCATATATATTTTAAACATTAATTTGTGCATATCAATCATTCCTAAATTTAATGTACCTAGAAAAGCAAGCCATAATGTTATGGGCCAGTAAATATAACTATTTTGTTGAGATGAGGTCTCATTCTGTCACCTAGGCTGAAGTGCAGTGGTGTGATCACAGCTCACTGCAGCCTTGACTTCATGAGCTCAAGTAATCTGCCTCAGCCTCCTGAGTAGCTGGGACTACAGGTGCACACCACCATATGCAGCTAATTTTTTTTTTTTTTTTTTTTTTTTTGGTAGAGAAAGGGTCCCACTACGTTGCCCGGGCTGGTCTTGAACTCCTGAGCTCAAGCGATCATCTTGCCTTGGCCTCCTAAAGTGCTGGGATTACAGGTGTGAGCAACCACACCCAACCAATAAGTATTTACTGTTATATTTGATCAGAAATAGGGTAGGAGGATCCCCATGGGACACTTAAATTGAGCTTCTTCTGCCATCTCTTTGGTGCTTTCTCATACTGGTGTTCACACCACACCTGATGTTGCATTTTTCATGGATACCTTTTGTTTCTAATCACAAGGTTTCAGGCACCTTAAGGCCCAGGCCCTAAGCATCCCTGTATCCCCAGTACCTAGCCTAGGGCCTAGTGCAGACTATCCACTGTGTGTGGTGAATGCATGAATGATTATAATCTATTTTACAATAGGGACCTTAATTTGGCAAGTACTTACAAAGAAAATAATTCACATGAAAAGTACAGGTATGAATTGTGAAAATACATTTTAAGGAAAAAATTATAATTTTAATAAAATATTTTTATTTGAGAAGAAGAAAATGCTATAACTTTGATTCTGTTTGTAAAATGTTAAATCCCTTTTGGACTAGAGTTTTAGTGGGCTCTCTGCATACTGAGCACTAGGGAATGAAGGCAGTGGTCTGTATGTTAGGACTGGACACAGCAAAGCTATCCCTGAGAATGAGTACCAAGAGTCCTAAACCCTGGACTGAGCTTTTAAAGTGTTATAGAAGCTTCAATCTCCATCAAAGCCAAAGCAGCCTGAATTCACAGAGGATACAGATAAAGGATCTGGGTACTAAGACAACAATTACTCCAGGAAGAAAACACTTTATAGTTTTTCTCCAGTAGGAAGACCTTGGCAGCATGAAATAATAGGAAAAACACTTTGGGAAGAGGAAGACAATAGTTCAAATCCCGGCTCCACCACTTAATAGCTCTGTGAAATTTGTTCAGTGAGTTAGTAACATTGAACCTTAACTTCAGACCTCCTGTCTTCTTCTGAGCCCTCCAAACTGTTCCATCCTCTGTCTGTTACTCAGTTCCAAAGTTACTTCCACATTTTCATGTATCTTTATGGTAGCACCCCCTTCTCTGTGGGTACCAATTTACTGTATTAGTAGTCTGTTCTCCCTCTGCTGTGAGGACATACCTGAGACTGGACAATTTATGCAGGAAAGAGGTTTAATTTGACCCGCAATTCAACAGGACTTGGGAGGCCTCAGGAAACTTACGATCATGGCAGAAGGGGAAGTAAACACATCCTTCTTCACATGGAGGCAGGAAGGAGAAGAATGAGAGCTGAGTGAAGGGGGAAGCCCCTTATAAAACCATCCGATCTCATGAGAATTTACTCACTATTGTGAGAATAGCATAGGGGAAACCGCCCCCATGATTCAATCACCCTCCCCCAGGTCCCTCCCACCACATGTGGGAGTTATGGGAACTACAATTCAAGATGAGATCTGTGTGGGGACACAGCCAAACCGTATCAGACATCTTAAATTGACTCTGAATTTGATTGTCCACCAAGTATCTTTTCCAAAGAGTAGAGGTGAAGAGCACAGGCTTTGGGGTTAGTCTGGATTTGGACACCATTTCTGCTCTTCCGTAGCTGTATCACCTTGATCAATTTGCTTAATCACATTTCTCTGTAAAATTGAGACAATAACAGTCTTTTCTCATAGGGTTTTTTGAGAATATTGAGAGAACTTATGTAAGCTTGGAACAGAGTAAGCCTCCATTAAAGATTAGTTTTATTGACTACTATAACTCCTGCATGGTACAACTAAAACACAATCTTAAACCTCTAACAGGAAGCAAAAGTTGTCTATGTATAGTTTAGAATCATCTTTCCATATCATAAATGGCAAAGGACCAGTAGACGCTGTGCACTTAAAT
This sequence comes from Papio anubis, assembly GCF_008728515.1. Lineage (NCBI taxonomy): Eukaryota > Metazoa > Chordata > Mammalia > Primates > Cercopithecidae > Papio > Papio anubis. The sequence goes on from NC_044984.1 coordinate 71,948,342, forward strand.
TTGCATTCAGCACTTTTGGTCAGGATTTAGGATGGCGGAACTTGGATGGGTGGGGGACAGATCTATGGATGATTCATCAATGATGGACTAAGCTCCTGGCCTGCCTTTTGCTTCAACAAAAGCCCGATAAAATGAGACAGCTCAACAGCAAATTCTCCCGCAGAAGGAATGAAGTTAAGACCCCCACACCAAAGTTGGAGGCCATTACCCTTAGCAAACTAACACAGGAACATAATACCAAATGTTCTCACTTGTAAGTGGAGCTAAATGATGAGAACATTTGAACACACAGAGGGGAACAACATACCCTGGGGTTACCAAAGGGTGGGCAGTAGGAGGAGACAGAGGATGGGGAAAAAATAACTAATGGGTACTAGACTTAATACCTGAGTGATGAAATAATCTGTACAACAAATCCCATGACACAAGTTTACCTGTGTAACAAACCTACACTTGTACCTCTGAACTTAAAAGTTAAAGACCCCCACACCTGTGGTGGCTATTATTCACATAAATATGCTCATTCATAGAGATTATAGTCAAGAGTTTATACATAAAAGCTTTAAAATAATTTGTGTATAGACACAGGTTTTTATAGTTATTAAGAAAGCAGGTTGTAGCATCCTATAGATCTGGGTATGAGTGCAAAGATTACTCCTTTTTCTTGTGGTTGTAGTTCTTTTAGTTTCAGTTTATTCATTTGAAAGATGGGAATAATAATAATACTCGACATCATTAGGTGGTTGTGATAACAAAGGTGATAAACCATGTGAAGACTTTTGTATAGTACCTGCTGTGGAACAATGGCTCAGGAAATAGAGAAGGTGGAAATACAGTTTTCAGACAGACAACCTGTCTTCTCACCAAATTGGTTTTCCTGAATGCTGCTAATAGTCATTCAACTGGAAAATGTTGGGAGAAAACAAAGTATATGAGATAAAAACTGTTTCCTTTTGTGTATTTTGCATAAGTTGACTGCTCACTAAAATTTGTCTTCTTAATAAATTCCATCAATGAATCATTTTCCATTTGAAAAATTACTGCTTAAAAAAAAGTAGTGATTTGTTGGAAAAATCTGTTACTTCTATCTTTCTCAAATGTAACATATTCATCTGTTTTATTTACTTCTGTGGTTGATAGGATGAATTTTAACTGCCATACTTCCTTTTGAGGTTTTTAGGATTATTCTCTATGGGGAAATATATAGTATGAGAAATGTTTGTGATGTTCATTATTTAATTGTTTTACACAAACTCCAAAGTTGAAGATATTTCTAGAAAGTGTATAAAGTATACAGTTCATAGTCTTACCTCTACACAGAAGGAAAAAGCTTATAGTTGGAGAATAAGTGATTTCTTGAGTCTGTAGAACCAACCAATACAGATAAATTGAGGAACCTGGAAACATTATCCATAACAATTTGATCAGCCATATTCAAGTGTGTCAATTGATTTCAAAACCATTTAAACCTATAACACGTTATTCTACATGTGCATGTTTAAAAACGTGTGTATCCAAGAGGTAATCCCATATAAATATAAAGATGTATGCACATGTATTTATATTAAGCTTGAATTTATATATGTGTATGTTTGTGTACCTATATATGTGTATATATCTACAGCCTAATGTATACATATATGTTTAAGTCCATATGTCATATTTACTTTACTATTGATTAATTAGAAAGTCTACCTGATTTTTGGCAAAATTAAATGTTATAAATTTCTGTAATGATTTGTAAATTGTAAACTATATTTTTCATTCTGATGAAGCAAGGCATCTTAAGTAGAATTCAATGGTAGGATGCATCATTGTTGTTAGAAACTAGAAATTCTGGGTCACTTGATGGGCAGGCACCACAGGAGCTTCGTACAGTGTCTGTCTCCAAAACCAGCTTTGGATTCTGCCTAGCTCATTCGGCTTCCCTCCCAGGTTTCCAGATCAGAGAATTGAAGGCCAGCTGCTGCCTGTCATTAGGAAGCTTAGTGAAAGTCAACATGGGGCTGGAGACTGGCTGGCAGGGGCTGATGGTGCACTGTCTGCACTCTGGCTAAAGAGCCACCTAGAGAGGGCTTTGCTAAGGCTGCCTAGGACTAGGTACATATATTCCTAATCTAAAGCAGAGAAGAAATACCAGTTTCAGGATGTTAAATATTTTTTGATACATGTCATAGCTGGGGACATTTGGAACAAAGTTCAGAATAGGAGAATGGTCATTCTTTGGTTTCACCTAAGCCTTTTTATGGCTGAAGCGAGGGGCTTTTTTTGTGTCACTCTGAAACTATAATCAAAATAGCTCCCTGCCCTTTACTTTTCCTACAGAGGTCCAATCGTGCTCACACAATCCTTTTTATAATATTGTAAAGCCTCAAGGGGTGATTTATTTTTTTAGCCTCCCTTAATGGAGATAATCATATTATGTCCTGCAGCCTAGCAGTTGTTATTAGTCATTTGGTGTGATATCTTGGTCAGTGTTCCTGCATGTGTTGTACTTGTTCACGTGCGCTAAGTTGCTAAATTCTCCTAAATTCCTCTAATTTTTTTGGCTGGATGATTTCTTCTGGCAGTCAATTACCCAGGTTGTCTGTGTATTGGGTATTCTGAATGTGTCCTACATTTATCAGATCATTTCATACAGTGGCATATTTTTGTTTAGCAAAGCCTATTGCATGAAAAGTAAACGCTGACATTTAAATGGAAAGGCCAGAGGCCTTAGAAAATACCAGAGGAATTCTACAAATATCTTTTCTCAGTGGCCTAGACAATTGGGATCTAATTCTTCTCGTGCAGCAGATGGAGGTGGTGAAAACTGAGCTTCTAAATGGCATGAGTCTCTAAGTTAAAGGGCTTGGTGCTGTGCCACGCAAACAGCCCTGCTTTTTTCCAGCCTGTAACGAGCATACAAGCCAGCTTTCAGGGAAGAGTGGGCCTCTCAGAGAAGAGAAACCCAAATCAGCCCATGGGTGTCTAGAAATGATTGCAGTTTAAAAAATAATGAATCTGCTTAAAAGGAATGCTACTAGTACACCAAGACTATTAACACATTAATTCTATGGTGTGAATGAGGGGTGTGTGTGTGTGTGTGTGTGTGTGTATCCCTTAGGACTGAAACAATATAAGGCTGATTACAACTTATTTTTAACACATCTGCCTCTTCTCTCTCCCCTTGTTCTCTCCCTGTCTTTCTCTCTCCCAAACAGCCAAAGTGTTCTCCCTTGTTTTTTTATTATTATTATTTTTTATTTTTTATTTTTTAGACAGAGGCTCACTCTGTCGCCAGGCTAGAGTGCAGTGGCACGATCTCAGCCCACTGCAATCTCCACCTCCCGGGTTCAAGCGATTCTCCTGCCTCAGCCTCCCCAGTAGCTGGGATTACAGGTGTGTGCCACCACGCCCAGCTAATTTTTGTGTTTTTAGTAGAGACGGGGTTTCACCATGTTGGCCAGGATGGTCTAGATCTCCTGACCTCGTGATCCGCCTGCCTCAGCCTCCCAAAGTGCTGGAATTAGAGGTGTGAGCCACCGCGCCCGGCCTCTCCTTTGTGATTTGTAGAGGGGAAGAGATTTTAGATGAAAGGAAGAGAAATTAACTGTAGAGCTTACTAGTTTGTTAAATGTCTTAATGTTCATTTCTCAATATTTTTCTCTAAAGTAACATGATTCTTCTACCTTTGCAATCCTGAACATGTGAAACTTACGTATATACTGGCCCAGCTGCTGTCATATGGTGTTTACTACTAATTTTTGAACGAATATTTTACATAATATATATTTGTTCTCATTTTCACAGTTCTACTTAACGCCAATAACTAAAAAATTTATAAAATGAAAATCTAAGTCCTCACGCTTCTCGTAACAACAAAAAACCCTAATAAATTTCACATCTTTTAGCAGAGGAATTATGGATATTATCTCACATATTTACAATCGTAGGCACTTTATTTAATCATTCCTATTACCCATGGGGGATGTGGAGGTGGGGAGGAAGTCTCTGGTCTTCTGTATTGAAAGTATTATCACAGAGAAAAGAAGATCCACTCAAATTTTCATTGTTTTCTATCCGTGCTAGGAAAAAAAAGAAAAAAAAATCAGTTTAGCCCTTCTTCCAGGGCTTAAGTAAATGTGCCCAATTATTTCAACCAGTTTCCACTGACCTGTCAAAAATCCTTGTGTATAATAATGGTCTGCCAGCAGCAAGACTGGACAGAAATACTGTACAGTAATTGATTTTGTTAGTTGAGTATCTGGCAGAACAGCCTGGATATTTACTTGGAAGGAATGTTCCCCAACTGGACTAAGTTTGCTACTGGGTTTTAGAACATTAACATGCCAGATTATGGTTCTCTGGGAATAAAACACATAGATGACAACAGGTGAGTGAGTCATAAAAGAAAATGAAAAAGAGATGAGACTCTTTTCACATATGCACCAAAGTTAGAAGAACTTTTTTTTTTTTTTTCCAGGATCTCCTTACTGGTTTCAAAAGGGAAACCCAGCAACATACAGTAGAATAATCATTTTACTTCATATAATTTATAAATAGCCATTCTTTTTCTTAAATGGAGTTTTACTTTAATAAATTCCAGTAAGTAAATCTCCATTATGAGAAGAAAATAACTCATTACCAATAACTATAATACTTATAAATTGCTTCTGTGGTAGAAGATCCTGTCGATTGGAATGCAGTACTGAGAAAAGGGATAATGTTCTTACATTGTTGGTGAGCATATAAATTGCTGGCCATTATGGAAAACAAGTATGGAAGTTTCTCAAAAAATTAAAAATAGAGTTATCATATGATCTAGCAATCCCTCTTCTAGGTATATACCTAAAGAAAATGAAATCAGTACCTCAAAGAGATATCTGCACTCTCATGTTGATTACAGAATTATTCACAATAGCCAGGATATGGAAATAACCCAAGTGTTCATTGATGGGTTAATGGATAAAGATATTGTAGTATGTGTATATTATGGAATATTGTTCAGCTTTAAAACAAAAGATCTTGCCATTTGGGACAACCTGGATGAACATTATGCTAAGTGCAATAAGCCATACAGAGAAAGACAAATACTGCATGATCTCACATACATGTGGAATCTTAAAAAATAAAATACACAGAGGCAGACAGCAGAAAATTGATTACCATGGTTGGGAAGGTGGGAGAAATGGGGAGATGTTGATAAGAGGCTACAAAGTTGCAGTTATCTAGAATGGGTAAGCCTAGAGACCTAATGTAAGCATAATGACTATAAATAATAATATTGTATTGCATACTCAAGATTTGCCAAGACAGTAGATTTCAGTTCTCATCACACGTATAAAAAAATAACTGGGAAAAGATGGATATATTAATTAGTTTAACTGTAGTAATCATTTTAGTATGTATATGAATATCAAAACATCATGTCATAAGCCTAAATATATACAATTTCCATTACAAAAAAGAACATATCTTACCAATTTTTCTTTTCTAGTCTAGTTACTTAAATATAGTAGATTTTAAATGACTATTGAGCAAATACCTTCATAATTTATACTTATTTTGCCACATAGTTTATAGTATCATAAAAAAGTTTATAAATAAATAAACCAGAATACAAAAACATGAAGTATATTTGCTTTGCCATGTATATGTTTAACTTGAATATTTGTTATGTTCACATTGTTCTACTTAACTCTATGACATTTGCCTAGACATAAATATTATGAAAGAAGAATTTTAAATTGTATGTGTTAAGTAGGAAGATGATTACCTTAAATTAAGAACATCGTGGATTCACTGGACTTATACTTTTCATTCAATTGTCTGGTCCATTCTAGCAATCTGTGAGCAATGTGTCATTTCAGTCAGATAACTAGTAGTGACAATGAGGTTGGGCTCTGGGACCAAGCAAATCTGGGCCCATATCACAGCTCTGGCACTTTCCTGGCTGTTTGACCTTGCATAAGAGGCTTGATCTCCCTGGGTCTCTTGTATTCAATGAGGATGACAATTATAACAGTTGCTGGGAAGATAAATGAGGCAATGTATTACATTTTTTGTAAGAACTCAAAAATAGTAGTTTTTTATTATTTGAGATCACATTAACTGCTTTTATTCTTTATAGACATCTATTTAATCAAAGTTTAGCCTTTTATCGAATCCATCTTAATATTTATTGTTTGATATATTAGAACATAAATATTTTGCTCATTAACAGTGACACAAATACTTAAGATATATAAGTCATGGTTCAGATTTCTAAAATATCGAGTAAAATTACGTAAAATTTTATTCTCAGATTTATTTTTGATAATCACATGTTTGAAACAGTTTTATACAGGGTATATCAGAATATTTTAGCATATATTTTTATTTTAAAATTAAAGGTTAGCACAAATCCATTCATGAAATAATAATGACACTTTCTCAGCTTGCAAGCCACTCAAAGAACAAGAGAGAAAAACATTTTAATAGTTTTAATACAGAGTAATCAATTACATGAAGGAAGTTTCTATAATGTACAGAGATAACATAGAGGAAGTAGTCATTAACTATCGAAGGAGTGCGCTTGGGTGACTTTTTGAGGGAAAAAAGTCATGGTTGTGCTTGAGATGCAGAAACCTGAACTGGGTTGGCATTTTGGGGCATCCATGTGCAGTTTGGCTTTGTCAGAAAGTAAAGTAAATGGGTGGGGTGGAGAGGGGTACAATAAAAGTTGTTGGTAATAGTGAAAACATGAAAAGTCTTATAGTCAAGGCTTGAGTACTTCTATGTGTATCCATTGAATCTATCCTTTGCCAAGTCAAGAGAATGGAATAATGATCACTTTCTTTAACTCAAAGAGCAATATTCTGATAGAGATCCAAGTACATTATTACTCAAAATTGATGCACATTTGCTGGGTTTTAGGTATATAGTGATGTCTGACATGCAATGTTGAAGACCTCATTTGAGGTGAGAGTCCTGAACTAAAGTAACAGTCCCTTTCTTCAGCCTGTTTTCTCTTTGTTGCTATAAGCTTGGCATCACCAACAAGATACCGTATGTTGTTGCTCACTTCTCTGTATTCCAGTATCACATTGCAGTGGCCTCTAATCAGTATTACTCATATGATGTGAAATGACTTGCTTCTAGGCCTGTCTCTTCCAGTAAGCCATAGAGTCTTGATATCCCTAATGCAGAGGGCAGGTGCTCAATAAATATTCAAACTCTTTATCTTCTAGGGCGTAGACGAGGCTTAGTAATTTTCAGTGGCACTAAGAAAAATGTCACTATTTTATCAATTGAATAAGATTTTGGCTAGCATATTAAGTATGTAGGTGCTTATAATTCAGAGAATCTTGAGTTACTGTATTTTCAAGGAGGAATTTTAATAGACTTTTATTCAAAATTCATTGATCAAATATTGGGTGTTGGGCATTTTCCTGGGTGCAGGAGATATAACCATGAAAATGCATGCCTTCTGATATTAAATAGCTTCTAGGGTTTTCTCTCTAATATATGCAAACAATTGAAATGGAATAAGAAAACAGAAGGATGTACAAAGTGCAATAAGATAAAGCAGCTCCGAAGTCACCCTGAGATGATTAAAAAACCGACAGAGGAAGTAACATTTTACCTGTAGAAAGATACTAATTTTCAGTTAAGCATACAGTTTTATGGTGGAGACAGTCTTATAAAGGAGAAAGCAAGCCTCCCTATATCTCTGACCAGGTGGAAGAAGTAAAAAGGGGAATGGAAGAAACAAGACAGGTGCAGATGGAATACATTTGTGAAAAAGACTCTGAGCACTGAAAAAAATACATCCATAGTAATCACTCTACTTCAATTGTATAACAATTTATGCCAGTATCCTATGAATAGTTTAAAATTTTAAAAATAAATACCCATATACATTTATTTTAGCTAGAACATTGTTTTGAGAATGTTATCTTTGAATAAATTTATATGTACATTTTCTGAAAACTTGTGATCCTAAGTGCTATTTTGTCACTAGAAATTCTCATTTCATGAGAAAGTATCCATATTAAAAATAAATATTAGTTTACAAGATCATTTGAAATGGCTGAGTAATCTTTGTATGGATGTATCCCAATCTATTGACCATTTCATTATTGTTGAGAATTAAATTGTTTCTATTTTTATTTGGTCCAATAATGTGTCATTCCATTGACAATCTTAATAACTCAACAGTTGCCAAATCCTTCTATATATACTTAATTTTTTAGGATACATTTGCAGAAGTAGAATTGTTAGATGACAGTACACTCATACATTTGAAGCTTTTTGTAGCAGGGTCTGATTGTCCTTCAGAAATCCTGTAACAATTTTAGCTTGAGTGACTTTATTTATTTTCACCTAGCTTTACTGAAGTATAATTGATATGCAAAAATCTACACATCTTTAATGTGTATAATTTGGAGAATTTGGTCATATGGATATACCCAGGAAACCATTACCACAATCAAGGTAATAAAAGTACACATTTTTTCTGGTGTACATACCTGTAAAGTGACTTACAACTGTACTGCTCATTTTGATTTTATTTATAAAAATATAATTTGCATACCATATAATTGTCCATCACCTCTAGAAGTTTACCCATGTCCCTTTGAGTTTTTGTTTATTTTTGTGATAAGAATATTTAACATAAGATATACCTTCTTAACAATTGTTTAAAATTGCACAATATGGTATTGTTAAGTATAAGTACTACATTGTACAACAGATCTCTAGAACATATTCACCTTGCATAGCTGAATGTTTGTATCCATTGATTAGCAGCTCTCCATGCCATCTCTCCATGTCCCCATATCCCACCTACCCCTACTAAGCCCCTGGCAACCAATGTTCTACTGTCTGCTTCTATGAGTATAATTTAGATACCTCATGTGAGTGGAATCAGGTAATATCTGTCCTTCTGTAACTGGCTTGTTTCCCTCAGCATTACATCCACCAGCTTTATCCATGTCATCACGTGTGGCAGAATTTTCTTCATTTTTAATGCTGAACAATACTCCATTGACACTATCTATATCACATTTAGTATGTATGTGATTATAATTCAGATGATCTTGAATTATTCAATTGTATCTTCAAGGAGGAATTTTAGTAGACTTTTATTCAAAATTCATTGAACAAATATTGGGTGTTGGGCATTGTCCTGGGTGCAGGGGATATAACCATAAAAATGTATGCTTTTCAAAAGTATCACTTTTGAATATTGTACTTTGTGACCTTTTATCTGGTATACTTACCAGTACAGTGACTTCTGAGAGTAATGCTGATTCTGTTTGTTAAAATATAATTTTAATACCCATGATCTCACTGGTTTAAGATAAAACAAAATTTTGTAGGCTGAAAACCATTCCAAGACAGATTTTTAAATTTGGGGTTAGTAGAGATATATATGTGTGATATATATGTGTTCAAGTATTTTCAAATAGTTGTTTTTATCATCAGTTATCATAGCCTCCTTAATGATAAGTTATAAGGTTTCAATAATTTCCTTACGTTTTCTTATTTTTTTAATGTATTACTATTATTAAAATCAGATTTCTTCTATAATAAAATGCTGTGAGATATATTTGAGACACTGTAAATGTTTAATCCAGCTTAGTTTTCAGCTTATAGGAAGTCAAACACAAACAAATACTAAGAAATATGGTACAGGAAGGCCCGTTAATGATTATCCAGTTTTTAGTCCAATCCTCTCACACTGTGAATAGAAAGTCAATTTGCAGAAATATTTTGCCATTAGGCCAGTATAGCAGCTTTTTAATTATTAAAGATGCCTGTCAGATCTTTGAAGAACTGCACAACATCACAGATTTTCTTCTCCTTTGTAGCTGTGCTTGCTGTCAGAATATATTTAGAAACATTGATGCTTAAGCAAATGTGTAAAACATGTGGTCAAAGTAATGCAGCATAAATGTAAGTTTACCTCAGGGAATGCAAAACTAGAGTTTTGATGTTTATGCTTAAATATTTAGTACCTGGGCCAGCTCTAGGCAGAATTGGTATGCATAACTTTGGCATTCTCATCTTATTTTAGCTCCTTTCTATATAGAATCACTGATGTGCTAGGCTTAGGTCTGTGATCTTATACTGACTACTGACTGGCCCAGGATATCTCAGCTGTCTCTCTCTTACTAAAGTTTCTAACCCAGGCCCTTTTGTCTTCCTTGACTGTGTCTTCTCTCCAACCCATCATTTGTCACCTTCAAGTCTCCCCCAAGCTTCAGTTCTTCTGATGCAGGAAGTAGGTAAGACAATTTCATATTGGCTGTTCTCACCATGGGGAAAAGCCACATTGTATATACGGTCTTGAGATCAGACAAGGAGAGAGGAGAACTTAGTAGAAACACAATTGGCAAGTGCATTATTTCAGAAGGGGAAGAGTGCATGTCATAAATCGGGGAGTACGTTTGTCTCATAGGGATCTAAAGGAAAAGCATTCGTTTTGGATGGCAGAGCTAGAGAAAAGAGAACAGAAACATGGTCAGAGAGGGTACATCAGATTCATCCCAGGACAATGATAATGGATGACCTTTAGATAGGGATGAAGGGTCCAATTCAAGGCCAATCTAGCAGACATTGGGCTCTGGCTCCTACTATCTTTTCAGGTAACTTTATGGGTATTTTTACACATTCTGAGCCTTAAAGTGGCAGGCTTCTGCTTAAAACCTAGTACATAATCTACATAATAATTAGTTAGTTTTAGAAATATACCTCTATTAGATGATAAGGAAAGAAGATACAAATTATCAGCTATCCCTACTGGTCACTCAAATCTTCCAGGACCCTCCTGAGCCTTTCTTGTACCATTTCCTTACTGAAACTAATAATAGCTAATGCTTATTTAGTGCTTAGTGTGGCAATGCTTGATTTAAGTGCTTTATATGTGTTAACTCATTTTATCCTCACAAATACCCTCTGATGTAGGAATGTAGGGATAATTATTATCTGCATTTCAGGTGAGATAACTGAAGCTTAGACAGGGGAAGTGACATGCCCAGGGTCATCAGCTGATGAGTGGCAGAGTTAGGATTTGAAACTAGGTACTGTGGTTTCAAACCTCATGTACTTTACAATTGCTAAGCTACAGTCTGAACTAATGCTTCTCCTTTTTATAACCAGAAGAAAGTATATATGATGGGGGAAATCCAGACTGAATATAAGGGAAGGTTATAACCATTTTATATTTTCACACTAGCAGGATGCTTTCTTACATGCATTAAAACAAACCTTGTAGGCCTCCTTGAACTTTTGCAGGGTCCATTCAGTCATTCAACAAATATTCACTCTTATCTAATACATGTCAGGATGACAGAGACACAAAGATGAATAAGAAATGATTTCTATTCTTTGGAAATCTAGAGTGAGTTAGACATGCAAACAGATAAAATGTAATTTATTACTGTTATGAAATTATGAGCAAAGTACTATAATCAAGACAGATAAACAACAATAATCTCTACTATAAGATTTCTAAGAGACCTCATTGGGGATATGATGCTTGTAGTGGGACTTTAAAGGTTAAGTAGATATTTCCCTGACTAAGAAGAGGAAAAAGGGTAGTTCATCTGAAGAGACTCTGTGAACAAAGGCATCAAATCATAAAGGCTGAGATTGTTTCAGAATTAATGAGACTCCTTCATAGTAGGAGCATGTGGTACATAGTAAGGAGTGGTAAGAAGTAAGAAGGATTTCAAACATGTACCTATGTCAAGCTGAGGGATTTGTATTGTACTTGGTAGATAGTAGGAAACTTTCAGAAGGTTTGATGAAGAGGAGTCAAAAGACATGCTTTATAGAAAGATTATACCTTAGGCTGCTGAAGAATAGACTGTGTTTTGAGGGCCATTGCTTATGTGACTTAGAAAATTCTAAGCCAGGGATTTTGAGAGCTAAAGCTCAAGCAGTATCCATGAAATTGGACAAAAGAAATGGATTTGAGAGCTTTTTCTCAGGTAGAATTGACAAGATTTGATAAGTGATTGAACATAGGTGATGAAGTTTTGTGAGGAACAAAGCCTTTGAAATTCTGGCTTGTTTAGCTGCCATACCAAAGATCCAATTTAACAGTCATATTTTAAATAGTCTAGTTTAAACAAGGCAGAAGTTTATTTCTCTGTCAGCCAAACACTCCAGGCTTAGCAAACTGTGGATAATAGGGAGTTTGGCAGTGTTGCAGAGACACTTATATTTTTCTTTTTGCTCTACCTTCCATTAAGGTGATATTCTCATGCATCTGGTTGCATGAGGTTTTATCCCCAAGACTGTCAGTTCCATAGTCAATCAAGGAGGAAGAAGCAAATGTGAGAAGAAACATGATCTAGTAGTTTTTGCTCACATTCTATTGGTTGTAATTTAGTCACATAGCCATTTCTAGCAGTAAGAAAGTCTGGGAATTATAGTCTCTAGTCTGGATGCCAATGTACCCAGCTAAAACTGGGAAATTGAATTATTAAAGAAAGAGAGGGCTAGTGAATATCAAGGTAGCAGTTCAGCTACAGAATGTCTGATTACCACACTAACAGAGACCCGAGATGGAGGAGGTAGAACAGATTTAGAGCGACATGGTGATATAATAAGTTCCATTTTAGATATATTGAGTTTGAAGTTTTTGTCAGACCATTCGATAGCTATGTCCAACAGGTTGTTTGAAAAAGGATTTTGGTTGTGATAGAGAAATAGATTTGACAGCCATCAGCAATTTGAAGCTATGTCCAATGAACTAAAGAGGGGATTAAAAGTGGAGATCCAAAGGATAACATTGGGAAGAATGGTAGGAAATAGGCACAGAAAGCAAATCAGACATGTTGTAAAGAGACCAGATGGGGAGATGGGTAGACAGATAGGGAAGAATGTGTTAGGATTCTCCTTCTAAGTTTTGGACCCCATTTCACTACTCCCATAATAGCAGTCTATAACTTCATGGCATAAATTACCATGCCCATAAAAGTGAGTGCACTCTCAGCCTCTTACCTATCAGAAAACAACTTCCCAATTCTCCAAGGGCCTAATCACAAAAACCTTCAAATATATCTTTGATCTACAGCTCACTTTATTCATGGGAATCAAAGATCCATGCAACAGGGAATTCCAAGAAATTGTGAAGCTCTTGCCCTCAATTCAGAGAACTGAATGATAGACTCTCCCTCAGTTTCTTGCAGTAATTCACCACTTAGCATCTCTAAACAGAGCCAACCCTGGCAGGGAGTATAAGCATGCTATCTTGATATTACCTTTTGTTATTCTTCTCTCTAGTTGTTCTTATTAAGGGAATGGTAAAAACAATGTTGTGTGCACCCTGAACCTTCTCATGATGTCCATGTTGGCTTTCAAGGATGGAGACTTTAGAACTGACTCAAAGGTGTGCCCTTAGGTTTACCCATAAGCACAACAATTCATGCTCTTTCGTATGTGGAAACTAAGAAGTGAGTGTTCAGAAGTACTATGTAATAAAGAGAGAGCAAGTAAGGTAATAACTAAGATTAGGGCCTGCAGTATGACATGAATTAACTCTTTGGTGATCCCATCAAAAGACATTTTAGTACACTGGTATAAGTAGAAGCCAGAGGATCATAACTTGTGGAATAATGCACCTTGATCTATTGATTAATAAAAATTGTCAGAAAATATAGATCTGCTTTCAGATACTTTGATGAGCAGAAGCTGGATGGATCGTCATGATGAAGGGAGAGGCAGGATTGAACCTTGAATTATGGGTGGATCTATAATGAATTACATTCTTCCTCCCTCTCTCATTCTTCCTTCTCTCCTCGCTCCTTTCCTTCCTTTAAATGTGCTTATAGGCTGAGGAAAAGAAGCCAGTACAAAGGGAGATGCTTAAGTTATAGGTGGGAGATATTTAATGTATTGATGAAGTCCCTCATACAAAAGCTAGAAGCAAAGGGAATAATTAAAGATTCCCTACTGGATAAATTTAGAGATGGAGTTTGCAGAGACAGGTTTGGAGAGTTCTTGGTTGATATTTTATTTTTTCTTCTGAATCAGAAAGCTAATTTATCAGCTGAGAATAATGTGACCAGTGGAGTGAAGGACTGAGGAGTGATAGGTTGCAGAGAGATATATGAAAAGAAACTCACTAAGGATAAATATGATGAGGGCAGAGCAGTGCCAAGGCCCAGATGGAGTCAGAACCCATCAATCATACAGCCAATCTGCATAGACAATTTTCTTCAACATTTGCAGTTTCAAGCATTCAGGACAGACTGGATACTTTTTTGTCTAGGGTGAAAGGATCAATGAGTATAGCAGAAAGACAAAAGAAAATTGAATCAAGAATGCTGGAAGAATTGATCTAGGAAAGTAAGTGCAGTTGTAATGAAAATGAAAAAGTAATAGGAACAAAGGATTAACATTCTCAGAAAGATGAAGAATGTTTAAAATCATACATAGAGATACCTTAATAAAACTATGATACAGAACCTAGACCAGGGCCTGCCACAGTGTAGCCACAAAGAAGTATTTTATATATAAGTATTATTTTCCTTCTAGGAACCATAAATTAAATCTTATGTAGTTTTTTTTAGGCGGGGGTGCATTTGGGAAAAATAGTTCTTTAGAATGCAGTTGAGATGCAAATTGGGCATTGGATTGTAGGTTTCTTTTTTGTGATAACTTTCCTTCCTCTGAGTGTCTAGAAGGCTGTTTATATCAGATGGTGCTAGTATAATCCTCAGCTCACTTCTGTTTCTTGTGCCCTTATTTAGATAGCCAGGTTTAAATGGTGCTTCTTGGTAAGTTCTGATTAGCTTGGGGATATTTAGGTAGCTTATTAAGATTTAATCACGGTCTGCACAGAACTGTACTCTTGTGTTAACACTCATTGTTTGAAAAAACTAAACTTTCTTCCTTTAAACTCTAAACAAAAACAAATGGAACACTGCGAAATGGTTGGCTTTAGACTTCATGTTGCCATTCTTCATTCAACACTTATCGAGAGTCTAGTATTCAAATCAAGCTTCAATTATGAAGGATGGACTGAGGATTCAATAGCAAGGGGACAGGAGAGAAGGGGTTATATCTTGACTAATGATGAGTCATTCCAAAAGCACTTGAATTGTCTATGCTGTAGAAATGTCCCTTAGCTACAGCAATTTTAAATAATATAAGATAAAATGAAATCATGCCTTGCAAAATACTCTGCAATCATCATTCAGCCATCTCCATAAAGCTTCTATACCCTCAGTTTACTCTTCTGTGAAATGGAAAAATCATCCCCACAAGGTATTATAGGTATTATAATTATGAGAATCAACAGCACTTGCCTGATCATAATCTCCTCTAACTACCTATAAATATAAAGTCCTTTGCCCACTTTTCTTTATATAAGAAGGTTCAAGCAATTGGTTATCATAATATTTTTTTTTCTCAGTGATTAAAAGTTAGGGAACAAAGCTCCAGGCCATTTAGTTGTATTTGTTCAAACCCAAGTAAGAAGAAAGATAACAGTTCTTTATTTCAACACATTAATGTGTATTGGAACTTCTTTAACCTGTTATTTTGCTCAATAAGATTAAAGATAACTTGTATTGAGATTTCTTTAATGTGTTCATTTTGTCCTGTAAGATTAAAGACATAATCTTTTCTTAGAGGGAAGTGCACAAAATAATCATACTTCTTGGATCTCTGATTGTAGTAAAAGAATACATCCTATGTGGCAGCACGAATACATCCTATGTGGCAGCGCATGCCTGTAATCCCAGCTACTCGAGAGGCTGGGGCAGGAGAATCGCTTGAACCCAGAGGCAGAGGTTGCAGTGAGCTGAGATTGGGGCATTGCACTCCAGCCTGGGCAACAAGAGGGAAACTCTTGTCTCAAAAACAAAAACAAACAAACAAAAAAAATCGTACACCCTAGAAGAATGGCATTAACTGGCATTTGTCTTAAGTTCTTTATAATCTTTGCCTTTCTTTCATATTCTTTATTGCATGTGATTCCACAGGGAACATTCTGCACATACAGGAATATATTTTAACATACAATCACTATTTTACTGCTTTGGTTTTTTAAGACAGTAGTTAATTTTTCCCTCCCAGAATTTGTTGAGTTTCAGGTCTCTAGAGATACCTTCTGAAAAGCCTCATAGGTAAAAATAAGTACTTGGTAATGGCTTAAGAGTTAATATTTTGTATTTTGTCTACTGGGAAGTCTTTATCATGACACACAAGAAATGATGATTTGTTTCAAGAATAAGTTGGCTGTTTCAATCAAGGGGCTCAATGTTGGGTGAGAATATTAGTATTTGCCATTTAAACCACAGTCATTGTATACTGAATGCGAAGGAACAAACCATGCTATTAACTGGCCAATGGTTATACATAAAATAACGGTGTAACTTAGCCTGACTTTGTATTGTCTTTTAAACTTGTTTTTGTTGTGCTGATTTAGGTGCCACTATTTCATCATGTCTCATTATCCTCTGTTTATCCTTCTTAGTTAATTATCACACTATATTGATTTAGTCTGCTAGCTTTTCTAACTTTTCTGCTGGAATGTGAGTAACTTCAGGACAGAAATTGTGTCTCACTCTGCTGCAGTCCTGGAACCTTGCACATAGTATGAGCTCAATAAATATTTACTGAGTTCATTTGTTACATGTATATTTTTGTTAGCTTCAGGTAGAGGAAAACCCCATGAAAAATGTCTTCAACAATAAAGGAATTTGATGCAATAATTTAGGCTTGCTTTGATGAAGACTCCCATCATATTTTCTACAGTGCATTTAGTTCTTTACATCACATGTCAAAACTTCACTCTTATGCTGGCATCCCTTAAGGGAACAAAATGTTCGTAATCCGTTAGAGCAGAGAAACAATATATGTCCCAAACTACTAGGAACAGTCTTGAAACCCACTTCGATTGCATTCCTTTAGGTCATAAGCCCTTCTTGAACTAATAACTGTGGTCAGGTATAGAATATGTTGATTGAGTTTGCTGAGATTATGTGTTCTGTTCCTGAAAACTGATTGGATTCAGGAGACAAATAAATGTGAGGAAGCAATGAAAAACATTTACTATAATTAATAAATGGAATTCTAAGCCCCTAGTACATAATAAAGTGTATGTATAGAAATGAGACTACATTTTTTCTAAGTTTTCTTAAAGACATCTGAAAAATACTGCCCTTTAATAATTCAAAAATATTTTTACACATTTATGTAAGAATTTTCAAATCTGTTGGTAATAACACTGGCTGTACAATTAGCTGAAGTTCAAGAGTTACCTAAGGAAAAGTTATAGTGAGCAGTTTTCTCTACGCTATAATTTAGGAAGAATCTTCTACTACCCCAGAACTTACCGGGCTATCCCCTTAACTCAATGAGGAATTTTAGTCTCAACAAGGGATGCACTTTCTTTTGATAATAGGAAGACAACTGAACAACTGGATAAAGAAAAGCAAACATGGAAAAGAGAAAATAAAGGGAATCAAAATTTTCAGATCCATGATTTTTGCCTAGAGCTATCCCTGATGTTTTTGACATCTTTAAAACTTGATTTTTTTGTGTGTGCATTTACATTTTGAAAGGAGATGGACATTTCTTAAATTGCCTAAGAGAGGGGATTGTAGCCAGGTAGTCAAAACCAGTATGGTGGGGGTGGTGTTGATTGTGTGTAAAACTCAAGTTATCTTCTTTTAGAATGTCTAATTATCAAGCATTCAACCACAATTGCAGCCTTATTTTCTTCTGTCTGAACCCCATACCATTTCTATTGTCTGATCCATTCTCCTCTTAATCCCTGACTGCCTTGCAAAATTATTTAACTGTTTTCATTTGCATGTCTTGTCTCCTTACACAGAATGTAAACATTTTGAGAGCAAGAACTGTGTCTTACCCTCCTTTGGAATTAGCCCCAGCATTTTGTAAAGTAAATAATTGGTGCTGAATAAATGCTTATGGGGATTAAATCAAATGATCTATTATTTCACAGTGGTTTGTACAAAGGTGGTTGAATTATAATGATGTGAAAGTGTAACTTCTTTTTGCTAAGAAACATATTAAAACCTGAATATTGACAGGCAAAGTAAAAGATCCAATAAGAAATGAGACTGTTGAAAGACTTTCAAAGGGAATAGAACCATTTGAAATGTTTTCGTTGCTTTTCTAATGCCAGATTTCTAATGATTTCCAAATAGAAAATAAGGAAGAAACTTTATGGGCATGTCACTGCAGTTATATTCCTTCCATAAAATCCATAAAATTGTCAAGATATGGATATACTGTAATGTTATTTGAACATTCTTCTTCTTAAACAGATCCAGGAAAATGAGGAAAGATGTGCAATCTCGTTATTGTTCCCATATTTGTTGTTGTAAACAATGAAGTCCTTGTCTTTTGTGAACTGACAGCTTAGAATGTTCTGCCAAAAACCTTCTAAAGCAAGTCCTTAGTAGAATTAATCACAAGTGTCAGTTGAGACAGTATTATCCTTTCCATGTAATTTAGGCAGACTGTTATATCCTGTGTGCAAAATATTTGCTTTGTTTTAGATATGGACTTGGGCCATAACAAGATGCTAATAAGAGAATGAGAATCTTCTGGTCTTGCTGAGACTCAAAATGCTAAGCAGCTGAGGTTACACCTTCTTATATGAGGCAAAAATATTTTCTAGGTCTACAGCCTAATTTGTCCAAGCTGGTAGCAATATTTCCTCAGTTGCATCGATCCAAGAATTCTAGAATGAACTGGGAGTTCTCTATTTTAGTCTCTTCATCTGGTCATTTGTCAAGTTCCATCAATCCTCCCTTTGAAAATCTTGGCTATATTTTTTTCTGGCATGCAGTGTGACATAGTAGAACTACCCCTAGACTGGGAGTCAGAGAGTCTGGCTTTAGTTTAGCTTTTTCTCTAGGCATTTGTATGACCTCCATCAAGTCACCTAACATTTATTGGCCTCAGTTTCCCCATTTTCAAGGTCCTTCCAGATCAAAGGTCCTTCTGTGATTTTCCTGAAAACAAGCTATCTTTTTAATATACATACACAGAAGTGGTAATCACATTTTTATTTGGTGTCTCTACCTGATTCTCTGCCTCCTAATACAGGACCTCTGACCACTGGCATATAAATATTTTGGAAACATTGCTTTATCTGCTTCCAAATCTTGCAATACTATTTATGTTCTGATAATCCTTTAAGTTTCACACAGATGATTTGTGCACAATTCTATGCATGGGTGTCATATTTCAATTTGAGAGTCAAAACCAAAACCGAAAAACCAAAACCGAAAAACACTTAAATGCT
Organism: Papio anubis; assembly: GCF_008728515.1. Taxonomy (NCBI): domain Eukaryota; kingdom Metazoa; phylum Chordata; class Mammalia; order Primates; family Cercopithecidae; genus Papio; species Papio anubis. The sequence goes on from NC_044984.1 coordinate 71,967,606, forward strand.
TTCAGTGGCTTCCTGCTGAAATCTGATTCATCAAACTTGCATTTAAGGTCCCCCCTCAACAACCTGGCATCATTTTTAAATTCCTATTTAAGCTCCTGCAACTCCAGTAGTTCCAGAGTCTGGCTACAAAGCAATATTACCTGGAGAATTTTTTCCTATGGATTAAGAGACATCAAATGTGGAACTGAAAGTTTCTTTTATTCCTTCTAGTTGATTCTGATGCTGCTGATCCACTGTTAAATGTTTGAAAAGCATTGTATTTACCTCAGTATGTCTTTATGACAGTGATGCTTAAACTTCAGTCCACATCATAATGACCCGGAAGGATTATTAAAAGTTAGCTTACAGGGCCCAATCCCTGAGTTGCTGATTTAATACATTAGAGATGGGGCCTGAGAATTTGCATTTTAAACAACTTCCCAGGTGATATTGATGCTGTTGGTCTGTAGAACACACTTTGGGAACCACTGGTTTATGCTAGTACCTTTCCCTGAGTGACATGTTGTAATCATCTTTACCTACCAACATGTGAACCATCATTCCGATACTGCCTTCACAGGGCAATCCTCACGGTCTCAGAAGCTCTCTGTCAGGATGCTGCTCGACACTTTATTTAGGCCTTTCTTATCATATTATCACATACTTTAAACAAAGTTAGATTTGTAAGCTCCTTGAGCCCTTACTTCATTTCCCATACAATATCATATCTCCACTTCTGTGGGTCAACGATTAGTACAACACAGGGAAGTTCAATATACGTTTTTGAATGAATGTCAACCACATGAAAATTTATTCTCTCCTAGTCTTTTTGATATTTTACTTGTGGCCTCACATTTCCGTTTTCAATGTATTTTTGTTTAATCTCACAAGGTGTTCTTGAATAGTCATCGTTTAAAATTTTAGAAGGCTGCTGAATACTATTTTCAGGAGGATAAACGATGCTATTGAACTACTGATTTCTGAGATATGCTAATACTTGCCTACAGTCTTTGAAAAATGTTATTTTCTTAGTCATTCTTCATTAACCTCAAGTGCTGTCACGTAGAAAACATTTGTCCGAAGTTATCTTCCTGCCATGTCTCTCATATATACACATTTAAGTACATTAATCTCGATGTCCTCCTTGTCAGGTGTCTGTGTGGATAAGTGCGTTTGGTATTATATGGCATTTTGTTCCATTTATTTGCTAATGGGCAAGTAAATAGGAAGTAGCTACTCTGGTTCACTCAGAACCTGAATTGTAATGTTGAAAGAGATGTGTCAGTTTGTGGAATTCATCCAATTTCTCATTTATAGATCAATAGACAAGTCATGTACGATCAGACTTGTGCTGGCTGCACACAGATAGAAGTGGTCACAGAGCCATAATTCTGTGGTTAAGATCTCATCCTAGAGACCTGGAATCAGTTGGACTCCATTTATTGCCACTCAGAATTTCAAAGAACATTTCATATGTGACTGACTATGAGGCTTTCTGTGTCCCCACTGCACTGAAAGAGGCAAAGTTCTGCTGAGTAGGCTGCCAGCGAAAGTGAGCCTGGTCTCCATGTACAGAGAGAAGCAAAGCAGCTCTTTTTTCCCTTTTTTATTTGCAAAGTGAGATATTTTAAGTGTGTGTATATTTGATGAAGATGTGTATGATCTATAAACTTTGAGAAATAAAATAGACAAGAAAATAGAGTAAGAGAGAAGTGAAAACTAAACCTTTGAGAATACAGGATGTCCAGTCTTCAGATAATATCGAAATCCTCCATTAGAATAAAAAAGCCTATTAGGAAAAAAAAAACCTGTTTAGCTCTGCTTAAGAGTTACATTTATGTTTGCTAATTTTGAGTGTTTAATAATATATATTTTCTTTATTTGAAATGCCAGTGTGAAAAAAGAAGAGTTTAGTTTTATATCTAATAAGCCACATCGGAGAGTAAAAACAAAACTACTTTAACTAGGGCGCTTTGTAAGTCAGTGCTTCCAAGCAAAATCTCCATCCTGACAAGCAATTTTGTTTTCTAATTTTCTGTTTATATTCCTGGACCATTTTGTTTATCTTTTCTTCTTGTCAGAAAGCTTTTCCTTGAGTTGGAAAAAATTAGTTGCCAGGCCTAGATTTTTATGCCTTCACTTTCTGGAAAAAAAATAAATTATAATTTCAAGTGAGTTTGGTGAGGACAGGCAAAATATTGAAACATTAAATGTAAACAGTAGCTATTTTTTCTCCTATAAAATATTTTCTTAAAACATTTTAAAACCAGTTTTTATTTTAAAAGAAATATGTGCCCATAGTAGAAAATTCAAATGCATAAAAATATAAAATGAAGTCTTTCAGAAATTTCTTCTCAATCACCAGTTCTACTCCCTAGAAGCAACTATAGTTAACAGGCCTGTGTGTATCCTTAAATAATTATAATCTATTTACATATATCACAAATGGAATCATGCTATATATATATATATATTTATATAGCACAGTCTTAATTTTTCCTGGAGTATTTTAAAAGTGCATATTTTACAATGATGAGCAAAAAGTGCTTTAATAAAAGTAAATAATTGAGTATGGGTTATTAAGTATAATTTTTTTTACTTAAACAAATTAACAGTGTTCTGCCCATTGGGAGAAAAAGGACCGGCCGGGCGCGGTGGCTCAAGCCTGTAATCCCAGCACTTTGGGAGGCCGAGATGGGCGGATCACGAGGTCAGGAGATCGAGACCATCCTGGCTAACACGGTGAAACCCCGTCTCTACTAAGAAATACAAAAAATAGCCGGGCGAGGTGGCAGCGCCTGTAGTCCCAGCTACTCGGGAGGCTGAGGCCGGAGAATAGCGTGAACTCGGGAGGCGGAGCTTGCAGTGAGCTGAGATCCGGCCACTGCACTCCAGCCTGGGCGACAGCGTGAGACTCCGTCTCAAAAAAAAAAAAAAGAAGAAAAAGGACCAAGCTTCTCTTCGTGCTTTAATATATTGATTGAATAAGCTAGTATTCATTTATTCAAAGATGTTTGCTACTATTCATTGCTTTTTGTTGTCCCGTAAAATGTTGAGCTCAACAGATAATGATCCTGGAAATATTGTGCCACATATCTGAGGAAATATTCGTATGATTTCACTGTACATGTCTAGTTTTATTGCTTAATGAACTATTAGAAAAAAAATGCTTTTAGCTTATTTTTTAGAAAAGACTAGACTGCATGAGTTCATAATCCTAGAGTAAAAAGTGTGAACAGACTTTTTAAAGTATGGCATAATTGTTGGATAAATTATATTATAATATTATTTTAAATTCACTGTGCTGTGTGACTTGCATGGAAACACAGCCATTATTTGACCCTACTTGTGGAAGAATCAGTTCTCATAGATGTCTCCAATCATTATGTGCACTTATAGATAATACACAATTTTGAATTTTTATAAAGTGGAGATTAGATATTTGATCTATTGCTGGATAAATGTATAATTTCCAGGCAGAGGTACTTATGTGAAGGCAAGTGATGTGTTCTCACAGAGAGAGGCTTTGCACTTTTCAGTCTCTCGTCCTCAGAATTAGTGTTTCCTTACACACCCTGGAGGTGAGAGGCAACAGGAGAGACCAGGTGTCCCTTTGGTAGTATCTGCATTGCTTTCCCTGTATACTTTGGCTTAATGGGTGTGTGCCTTTATCGAAACTTAACATTACTCCTTGTAGATTTATAAGGCATCGCAACAGATTTTAGAACAAGAAGATACTTTCCCTAACATGGTTTTATTTTATAGAATTACGGTTTTCCAGAAATATTCTCATAGCCTGTTATTTCTTCTCAATTTTAAAGTGCCAACCCCTTCAGTATGAAAAGTGATATGATTTAGCTGTGTCCCCACCCAAATCTCATCTTGAATGATAGTTACCATAATCCTCATGTGTTGTGGAAGGGACCTGGTGGGAGGTAATTGAATCATGGAGACTGTTCCCCCATGCTGTTCTCATGATAGTGAGTTCTCATGAGATCTGATTGTTTTATAAGGGGCTTTTCCCCCTTTTGCTCAGCACTTCCTCTTGCTGCCTCCATGTGAAGAAGGACGTGTTTACTTCCCCTTCTGCCATGACTGTAAGTTTCCTGAGCCTCCCCAGCCATGCTGAACTGTGAGTCAATTAAATCTCTTTCCTTTATAAATTACCCAGTCTAAGGTATGTCTTTATTACCAGCATGAGAACGAAATAAAACAAAAATAGTCTGCCTTAGCAGCAATTATCAATCTCATTAACCTATAGACACATTTTGCCATGGAAACAAAATACGCTAGATTGTACTTATTGGTTTATTGGATAGTTGTTGGCAGAGTTTGCTCAGAATAGAATTCTAAACAGTACAATGAGAACATTTTATGCATAGATGATTCTTCTACATTCTTCAAATGTGTTCTTTTTTTAAAAAAAAGAACTCAACAACTTTCATTTCACTTGACCAGCATTGCTGGTGTCTAAATCAGTCGAACACAGTGGTGCATAGTTTTAGGGCATTGGGAGCAATGCAGTCAAGAAAGAGGTATGGGAAATAAAGAGTTAGCAGCAGGGCCAGTGACAGTGAGGGGTAAACAACATTTTTACATGAAAATCATGTTTCAAAGACTCAGGGTATCCCCTGTCCTTGAAGTCTGCCTTCTTGTTTCCTATTATTCTTTCTTGTCATTATTTGATGTTTGCTTTACAGAGTACAGCGAAGGGAAATTCTTGGTATTCAAGGCAGCCAGTATTCTTCCAGCACTCCTGCCTGTAAATTAGAAAAGTGTATTGTTTTCAGTGTTTGTGGGTGAGGCTGGAAGAGCAGTATGTGAAGAAAAATGGCCTTTTCACAGTACAAACCCCCACACACTTCCATTTGTTTTTCTGTGTCCTTTGGCAATTTACTGAAGATTTGTAACTTTCCTTTGGTGTTACCATTTTGTCCACTAGGAACTTCCAAGTTTTTCTCTGAAACGCCATTTATTCAACCACAAACGAAGTTTACCTGATGGCCCTTGTTTGATTTGATCCATGTGATGATGAACCCATGATTCTAGTTCTCTCTTCCACCAGCTGGGCTTCCCCCTATAACATGAAGTGTATGATTACATAAAAGTGGGAATTGTCTTTCAACACATATGGATGTGGGCCTTGCTACTGGACCTGTGATTCTAGCAACGCCTCTGTCTTTGCCTTTCTTTTCCTGTTTTCTTTTCTTTCTCTCTCTCTCTCTCTCTTTTTTAAATACAGGGTCTCGCTCCTTCACCCAGGCTGGGGTGCAGTGGCGCTATTCAATGCATTATGTGGGGAAAGTAATCTTAGCAGCATCCCTGGCCACTACCCACCAGATGTCGGTAGCACAACCTTCCCAGTAGTGACAACCAAAAATGGACCCAGACATTGCCAAATGTCCTCTGGGGGGTGAAATTGTCCTTGGTTGAGAATCACTGCTCTTTAAGGAAAGGAAGCCTGGGCACAGATCACCTCTTATACATACAGTTTTTTGTAATGAAAGTGTCACCCTTTCAATGTGGATGTTAGTAGCCCTGTATCTTCTAGGCCCCTTTTGTCCTCAGCCTGACTATCCTTGCAAAAAGACATTAAAATTTTTTTTTAAATAATTATCACTATTATGTAATGTAATATATTTTAAATCATTTATTCTTTGAAAGATGGAATTGAGTTCTGTGTTGAGCAGGCACTGTCCTATGCAATCAGCATTCAAAAACAAATCATATGAGGCAGTATTCACTGAACATTTAAGACCACGAATTGTAGAGTCAGACTGCCTGAGTTCAAAGCCTGGTTCTGGGCCTTCTGGCTGTGTGACCTTCCACAGTGAGTGCCTCAGTGTTAACCTATGTAAATGGTAGTAGTAAAACTACGTGCTTTCACACACTTGTTAGGATTGAACAGAATCATAGATATAAAGTACTTAGCTCAGTGCTTGGTGCATAGTAAGTACTCAAAAAATGTTCACTGCATTATGGTAGATGTCATCAGTATCTTTATCAATAGTAATCTCATCAAGGATGTGCTCCTTCAGGAGAGCAGCTACTAATCCTGAATGGAGAGGTGGTAGCAACATCTGGAGACTTATTGGAAACTATAAGCTCTAAGCTGAGCCCTGGATGAGAAGGTCAGCCAAAAGATAGCTAGGTGATGAAGTAGAGCAAGGACATCACATGCAAATGTTGTTTTTTCTTTGTATGTATAATTTGAGATATAGAAACAAGTAAATATTTCTTGGGTTTTTTGAAATATTTTTAAATGCAGTCAATTTTCCTCAACTTGTATTTCTGAAACCACAACTCTATAATTTATAAATGTTTATTTTGTAATTAGAAAAATTTCATGAAGGACTATTTATACCATTTTAATGAAGTATTTTATTTATTTATTTTTTCGAGTTTGGGAGTACATGTACAGGTTTTTTACATGGGTGAACTGTGTGTCACTAAAGTTTGGTGTAAAAATGACCTCATTACCAAGATAGTGATCATGATAGTACCTGATCTATGGATCAGTGTTTACACTGTCTGTTGTTCCCATCTTTGTGTCCCTGCGTATTCAGCGTTTAGCTCCCACTTTCAAGTGTGAGCATGCAGCATTTGTTTTTCTGTTCCTGTGTGTGTTTGCATAGGAAAATGATCTCCAGCTGCATCCTTACTCCTGTAGAGGGCATGATTTCATTCTTTTTATGGTTGCATAGCATCCCATTGTGTATATGTACCACATTGTCCTGATAAAGTCCACCGCTGATGGGCATCTTTATTGATTCCATTATTTGCTATTGTGAATGCTGCTGCGATGAACATATGAATTCATGTGTCTTTGAGTAGAACAATTTATTTTCCTTTGGGTATATACTAATTGAACCAACTGAGATATTTATAGTGTGGAATCTTGTTTTTGCTGTTAATTGTCAGTCTTCTTCAATTAGGGCACAGACAAATTTAATTTTTTCTTCTCCAATTGGTATAGTTTCCTCTCTCCGCTGCTGTGGCATTTCATTTCAACATCATCTCTTCCCTTCTTTAAATGAGTTATCCATTTGTACACTAACTTATTTGCAGGGCAGAGGGGGACATTGTCCTCATAAACTTTGTATAAAGCATCAGTGATTTCACTAGTCTTCACCCAAGCTTCACCATAAATTTCATATTAGTTCTTCCATTTTAGCAGAATTCATGTTGGAGTGTTTTTTCTAACTGATGTTTTATCCTTCTTAGTGCCTCAAACTACATAGTATTCAGACATAAGAAGTTAGTATGAGGCTGGGCACTGTGGCTCACTCCTGTAATCCCAGCACTTTGGGAGGCCAAGGTGGGTGGATTACCTGAGGTCAGGAGTTTGAGACTAGACTGGCCAATGTGGTGATACCCCGTCTCTACTAAAAATACAAAACTTAGCCAGGCATGGTGGCAGGCACCTGTAATCCCAGCTACTTAGGAGGCTGAGGCAGAATAATCACTTGAATAGGGAGGCAGAGGTTGCAGTGAGCTGAAATCACATCAATGTACTCTAGCCTGGGCAATAAAAGAAGTTAGTATGGGTATTTTGGTGCAAAAATTTTAAATCCCTGCATAGTTTTTTCATAATATGCATTTTTCTTGAACTTTTTGAAGACGCTTTGTATATATGATGTGGTACAATCACCAACATATGCATAGGCTTCTGTGACTCACAGAATAACCAATGGGGTAGGGGGGACCAGTTTACAGGTGAGGAAATTGGGCTCAGAAATGCTAAGTTACTTGCCTAAGTTGACTCAGTACATATCAGTACTGAGCTGGGAGACTGGATCTTCCTACCTCCAAAGCCTGCTATTTGTACTACATGCACCTACAAAACCTGCTATTTGTACTACACGCAGACATGCAGACACGCACAGACACACACGATTATGTATTAAAATATGCTCCATGCAGTTAGTCTCCTCCTCTTTAAAAAACCTCTTGCTAGCTGTGTAGGTGGAATGATATTCTGCAGAAAATCTCAACATCTTTTCTACATTTCTTTTATGTTTTATAATCCTAAGAGACTGCTCATAGACTTGAATTACTGATTATTTTAACTTGTCACTGGTTTCACAATTTTTTGCAGCTCCAAAAGAACATAATAGAATTTGCTATAGCATTTACATGATACTAAATAGTCATTTATCTTTTCTATTCTTGTAAGCTTCCCAAGCACATCTTCTGTGACTTTAATACATTTCACAGTTTTTCTCATTGAGTTTCACATGTATTGGAAACTCTTTGGACAGCTGAATATTGTTTTGCTAGGGTATACTGGACAATTCTTAAATTTTGAAATTTTGGTAAATTATTGAAATGTGAATTTTGATATTTTAAAAATTTTGATAACTGTAGTAGCCAGTCCCCAGATGTTCCCCAGTGATCCCCACGATCTGGTGTTCATGCTTTTGACATGCCTTCCTAAATGGAGTACAGCTGACTTGTGTAATGAATAGGCAGTTACCAGAAAGATGGAATGTGACTTCAGGGATAGATTGTAAAACTCATTGAGGCCCCTGTCTTGTTCCTTTGGATCACTTGTCCTAGGGAGATTCTGGCTGCCATCTTATGAGGTGACTTAAACAGCACTATGGAGAGATGCATATGATAAAAAACCGAGACTTCCTTGTATAGAACCACCAGGTTTGTATGCCTACTATGCAGTAACATACCAATACACTGAGACAACAGGGTTTGCAGCAGAGAAGTAGTCTAATGATTTCAGGGCAGCAAGCAATGAGACAGGAGGGATCCTTAAATCCACCTCCCTGAGAAATTCTGGGCTGGGGCTTTTAAGGGTATCATGGAGAGTGAGGGGCTGGAAAATTGGATCTATTGATTGGTCTCAATAAGATGGATGAAAATAACAGATATGAAAACTGCATTCTTTGTTCAGCTCCTAGTGGGTTCCTTCAGAACAGCTGGTGTCAGTGATCTTACCTCAGTAGTTTCACCAGTATGCAAGACCTGAAATAGTATCTTAAATGGAAAACTTAAATTTTACAATTTTCAAGTCATTATCTACAGAGCAGTTAAGGGAAACAATAATCTTGTGGCAGTGTCTATGTGATTCTGAGGCAACAGTCAGCAAACAACTATGAGAAAGCAGGCCAGAGAGCAAGCTGACCTAATGATTAATGCTGAGTGTGCTAAAAGTTTGGTTTGGTTTTGTCTCTTCCGTTCTTCCCTGATTAATTGTATAGAATTTTTAGAGATGGCTTCACTCCTATCTAGACCAGGTGAGTAAACCATCTAGGCAATGGATTCCCCAGCCCCAGTTGAGCCTTCAGATGACTCTAACCTCAGCTGACATCTCAACTGCAGCCTCATTAGAGATGCTAAGGCAGAATCATTTAGCTAAGCTACTAACAAATTCATAGCCCATAGAAACTACAAAATAATAAATGTTTACTACTTTCAGCCATTAAGTTTTGGAATAATTAGTTACCTTGAGCAATAGTCAACTATACAATACTTCTTTGGAATGATTTTAAATTTCTAGATAGGCACTACTAAAATACAAGCAAAATATTAATTACTCTTCATATGTTTTGTCTACTAGAAATGGCTTACATTTTTGGTTCACAGACACTCAATATTGGATTGAATAATAATTATATTAGTTGATACTATTGTTAGTATTTTAAGTTTAAAATAAATGAGATATGTGGAAAGTATCAAATTAAAGTGCTATACAACTAAATACTATCTAATTAAATTTATTTCTAAAATTTTGCAGTGTGTTTAACATGTATATGTATAATTTCTCATATCAACAAAATAGCTTGAATAGATTCTACTGTAATAAAAATGGCAGTAATCCTTGAATATTACTTTCATGTCAGTATTTTGTAGAATATATTCATTGATTTTGTAATGCTCCAGAGAAACAGAGAAAGAAGGAAGAAGACAGCAAGGAAGACAAGGCTGTAAATATTACTAGCACTCACCATCTACAAATCAAGAATTAAAAGCACACAATATCGGCCGGGTACAGTGGCTCAAGCCTGTAATCTCAGCACTTTGAGAGGCCGAGACGGGTGGATCACGAGGTCAGGAGATCGAGACCATCCTGGCTAACATGGTGAAACCCCGTCTCTACTAAAAAATACAAAAAACTAGCCGGGCAAGGTGGTGGGCGCCTGTAGTCCCAGCTACTCGGGAGGCTGAGGCAGGAGAATGGCGTAAATCCGGGAGGCGGAGCTTGCTGTGAGCCGAGATCCGGCCATTGCACTCCAGCCTGGGTGACAGAGCGAGACTCAGTCTCAAAAAAAAAAAAAAAAAAAAAAAAAAAAAGCACACAAAATCTAAATAAACAGATTGTCAGTATCCTACTTGAGGTTTCTTCTAGTATCCAAGGGCTTATGTTTCTTTCAGTTTCATTGTCAGGATAAGCTTTGTGTTATGCAACCAGAAAATATAGCTTTGAAATCTAAAGGACATAAGAATTGCCTTAGGAGATTTGCTCCCAAAATAAGAATCTTCTTGTCATAATCATTGAAAAGAATATATTTTTATAACCCGGGTTAGTACTATATTGGACACTTACCATAATATTCTGCCTTCATAAAAGCATTTATTATACTTTGTCATATTTTGAAAAGTGGTTTCTTACATTGGCATATGATCACTGCCAACCATGATTCTTTGTGCTTCTTCAGAAAATAGAGCTGTCTCATCAACCCCCCTTAGGTTTATTAATGCTGTCGGAAGCCATGAAGCTTCCTGAAATATTTGAAAAAGAATTTATGTCCATCAATAATATTTTTTAGATTCCTTTAACTTCTGCTGATTAAGGCCATGAATGACATCAGGCAGATCCAGAAATCAGACTACATCTTTTCTACTGGCCCTTTGTTCTGACCAGAAAAATTGCATTTCATTTTTCCATTTACTCTGACAATATTCTCTATTGGTAAAGTAAATAAAACATATGTGTTAAAAACCTAGCTGTGACTGTCAGCACACTTCCTTGTCTTTGAGCTTTGATTGCAGGTGTGCTTGGCCTTCTAAGCAGGCATTGCATGGGTGCTGCAGATGGTGTGTCCTGTCAGTCTGATTCACACATGATGTATGGCATTAATTGTTTTTGGACTATTGAAGGGATAAATGCCTTTGCTATCACGGGGGACACATGGGGAAGAAAAATGAATAAGTAGAGTTGTCATGGTGCAAATTACTTTCTGTAAATCACCATTGATCTTCACGTGTCTCTTTCTCTTTTTTTTTTAAGCAACATGAGACATTCCATTCTCAAAATGACTTTGGAGTGAAAGTAATTATTTTAGGGAGAGGGAAATTGCACGTTAATGTGACAAAAAGTCTGTCTCTCACACACACACACACACACACACACACACACTTTCTCTCTCTCTCTCTTTGGAAATTTTCAAATGTTTAAATGTTCTATTTTAGTAAAGGAGATATTAAAGGATGTGAAAGGTAGATAATTATGAATTTACTTCTATTGCCCAAATTGCAAACAAACAGATTTTCTTCATTGTAAAATTAAGGTGTCTCTTCATTTGGAGAGGACATTTAGAACAAGTAATAAAAATAAGTATAATTTTTGGAAAGACTACAAATAATGTAGTCATAATTCTGAGATTCAGCTTTCACCTCCTCCTGTCCCTAACTTTGCCACTCATTAACTAGCTATGAAACCTTGGGCAACTTGTCTCCTTGAGTCTCAGTTTCCTGATCTTTATAATAAGGTTTTATGAACATTATAAAATGATGAAAACTGCTTATCACATGCTGCTTCATATATAGTAGTTGCTCAATAAATATAATAGTTTTTATTAATCATGATGATGCTGGACAGTGTTGCTGAGGAAAAAATCAGATATCCCAGTAGAATTCATTCATGTAAAAACTCATTACTTATGCTTGTGTCAAGTCTTCAAATTAATACTTTTCATTTATGATTTGAACATTTTGTTTTTTAGACTAAGTCTCAGTCTGTTGCCTAGGCTGGAGTGCAGTGGCGCGATCTCGGCTCACTGCAATCTCCACCTCCTTATTCAAGTGATTCTCCTGCCTCAGCTTCCTGAGCAGCTGGGATTACAGGAGCATGCCAACACTCCTGGTTAATTTTTGATTTTTAGTAGAGATGGGGTTTCACCACATTGGCCAGGCTGGTCTTGAACGCCTGACCTCAGGTGATCCACCCCACTTAGCCTCCCAAAGTGCTGGGATTACAGGCATGAGCCATTGTGCCTGACTATTCTTGTGTTGCTAGGAAAAAGGAACCAAGATATCTGGCTGCTGAAAGACTACAAAAAGAAAATATTTTGGCATTTATACAAAAAAGTTGAATGAGAAGTAGAAAATTTGGCAAGTTACAAAAACCAATAGACATAAAGTATTTGGAATTAATTAAAAGATCTCAGAAACATTGGTGACATAGTGGTAAAACTTTGAAACAATGAGCAGATGTGGTGGCACAAGTGTTAAAGAAGTTGGACAAACTGAGAAGGGGTGAAATTAGTAGCTCAAATGTTTAATGCATCAAATAAGATACTCTTGAAGAAGGTTTGAGTTCATGATTTGTTTGAGTTCATCCTGAGGCTCAGTATTTCTGTGATATAAATTAAAATGATAAACAACTGTGTTTATCTTGTACAGGTTTACCATTTATAAAATTATTTCTCCTATATTTTCTAGATCAAGCACTGTTAAATCCCAAGGGACAGTTAACACTAGAAGCTCTCCTCTAGCTGCTAGGCCCTATTTTGTTGTTGTGGTTACAGACTCTAACATATGTAGAAGTAATGCCCTCCTACCCATCAAAGTTCTCAACACCCATCAGCTCTGAGAAATGAACCACTGTGACCTCTGAGTAAAATCTGACACTCACTTTGTTGAACTTCTGAAGAAGAATCAAGAAGCTAATACAATAATAGCCAGTGAACTCTACCTCTTTTTTTCTCTTTTCTTTTTTTTTTTTTTATGAGACGGAGTCTCGCTCTGTTGCCCAGGCTGGAGTGCAGTGGCACCATCTCGGCTTACTGCAATCTCCACCTCCCGTGTCAAGCGATTCTCCTGCCTCAGCCTCCCAAGTAGCTGGGACAACAGGCACAAGCCACCACGCCCAGCTAATTTTTGTATTTTTATTAGAGACGGGGTTTCACCATGTTGGCCAGAATGGTCTTGCTCTCTTGACCTCGTGATCCACCCACCTTGGCCTCCCAAAGTGCTGGGATTACAGGCGTAAGCCACCACGCTCAGCCTGAACTCTACTCTTAACCACATAGATTGATTACATACCTTTCTCGATCTCAAGAAGTCCCAGCAAAGGAAAATGATACTACAATGACAATCATATAATTAATATTTCATTACCCAATATTTTATCGTTTGATATCTTAGAACCAGAGGAATAATAAGTCTCGAGTTAATATAGTATATGGGCATCTATGATGAGGATTGGGGATGATAGAAATATTTAAATTTACGTTTTATGGTTTTCTGAGGAGAAATGTTCTGTCTTTCTTATCTTTCTAGCAAGGTACTTGCTCCAGTTATTTGTATTATTTCATTACACTGATGAGGAAACTGAGTAGAAGAGGCAGGAAACTCGTAAGTTCTGATTCCAAGCTGTCTGTTTTTCTTTTTTCTTTTCCTTCCTTTCTTTCTTTTTTTTTTGGTCACTCTGTCTCCCAGGCTGGACTGCAGTGGCGCAATCTCGGCTCACTGCAAGCTCCGCCTCCTGGGTTCACGCCATTCTCCTGCCTTAGCCTCCCAATAGCTGGGACTACAGGCGCCCGACACCACGCCTAGCTAAGTTTTTGTATTTTTTTTTTTTTTTGAGACGGAGTCTCGCTCTGTCGCCCGGGCTGGAGTGCAGTGGCCGGATCTCAGCTCACTGCAAGCTCCGCCTCCCGGGTTTACGCCATTCTCCTACCTCAGCCTCCCAAGTAACTGGGACTACAGGCGCCCGCCATCTCGCCCGGCTAGTTTTTTGTATTTTTTAGTAGAGACGGGGTTTCACCGTGTTCGCCAGGATGGTATCGATCTTCTGACCTCGTGATCCACCTGTCTCGGCCTCCCAAAGTGCTGGGATAGTTTTTGTATTTTTAGTAGAGGCGGGGTTTTACCGTGTTAGCCAGAATGGTCTCAATCTCCTGACCTTGTGATCTGCTCGCCAAAGACAGCCTCCCAAAGTGCTGGGATTACAGGCCTGAGCCACTGCACCCGGCCCCCAAGCTGTCTGTTTTTCTACAATACCACATTGATGAAGGTCCATAGTGCTCTGCAGCTGTGTTCCTTGATGAACTATGTTCATCCATATGGATTTTTTTTTTTTCCTGGAAGTTGGAGGATAATGATTTGTAATTATCCAGAAGACAGGAGACTTAAGTTAGTTGTACTTGTTCCAAAATATGTAGAAAAGCAATAAAATCCTCATATCTTAATTCCTGGTTTTGCTACATTATATTAATCACTGTGAACCACTGTGACCTCTGAGTAAAATTGTGTTACATTTATTAATTAATTTTGATATAGAAAATTTATGAAACATAAAGCTGGATGACATATATAAATGTATATCTGTAACTTATATAGTTTAAAAACTTTCTAGTAAAGATGCTATCTGGTGTCTAAAACACTATTGAGATTAGACACAGAGGTAGCAATTCTATTGTCATCTAGATAGGTGCATAAAATGCATATTTGTATGTGTTCAGAGAAGGTTGTTTTCACAGTGACTTTCAGTTAGTAATATCTGTAATACAATTTTTTCTTAGACAATGTCACATTAGAAAGTGATGGTTACCAAACCATGTTGACAGAAGTGTGACTCGCTAAACATTGAGTGATAGAAGTGACTCATCAGTGTCTGCTTTGTATGTCTTCGTATAGGATGGACTTTGAGACTTGAACACATTTGTAAGAGCACGAATATGTCCTTTGCAAATTAAAATATAGTATCTTTCTGTAACTGAAAAAAGATTGATTTTTATATTAAAATTAGATAAGATCAAAATTAAAATAACAAAATTAGTTCAAAAATAAGAAAGGCCTGTGTTTACCCAGTGTTTCTTAAGGCACCAGAGAGCCATGGGAGCATCTTGATTAGAGATTTACCTCTGATTTTGAGTTGGTACCTCTGGTTTTGAATTGTTTCTGAACTTGTAGAATACCTCTGGTTTTGAATTGGTAGAAGTCTGAAGCATTCTGCACTGTGACAGATCTCCTGTATGACAGAGAATTTCCTATCCAAAGTGCCTGCACAGCTCTTGCACAAATTATGTAACAAAGTCAGTAATAGTTTAGATGAATATTATCTAAGAGGTAGCATAATTAGAGATAAAAAAATATTCATGGAAATCTATTTTATCCCTGCTCACCATTATTTGGGTCTAGCCTGTTCTCTGAGAGAAAGATATCTTTATACACTTGTTGTCTCAAAGAATACTAAAATGACAGGATTTTCCTTGAGTTTTCTCTTGAAAACAATGAGGGACATAATCCTTATCAGTATCATAAAGACAAACATTTCAACCTTTAAATTAAATTGACAGCATTTCCCCAGGGAGAATTATAGATGGAAGTGTCTATAAAAAACTTCAGAGCATGAATTTAAGAATCAATCTCCTTAAAGAAAATAAGATTACAAGGAACTAGATTCATTTCTTACCACACTAGTAAAATGATTATAGGAAGTAATTCTGTATCTAAACTCATCCATTCTTTCAACAAATGCTTTTTAAGCATCCATTGTGTGTCATTCACTGCTCTAGGAATCAGGCATACAATAATGTCAAGGGAACCTACATAATAAAAGGAAGACAGAAAAAAAAATGTCAGATAGCTCAGTAAGCACCAGAAAAGCAGGGTAAGTCAGTTGAAAATGACAGAGTATGTTATTTTAGAGGGGCTAGCCAAGAAAGGATTGTCTGAAGAGGTGACGATTTGAAAAGTAGAAATGAAACAAAGGGCAGATACAAGCATGTGAATATCTGGGAGGAAATCAGTTCAGTAGAGCAATCACTCAGTGCATAAGCAGTAAGCATAGTCGTTCACGTGAGGAACAGTAGGGGACGAGAGAACTAGAGGAAAGTTGCAAGAAATAAAGGTGGAGAGGTAGCCCAAGTGCCAAACACGTGGGAACTCTGTGGTAGCCCATAGAAGCAGCTTTTACTCAGAGTCACCTCAGAAGCCACTGGAAGATCCTAAGTATAAAAAGGATCCAGTCTGACAAATGTTTCAAAAGGAACACTCTGCACTCTATATTAAAAAGCCTGTGGTCTGGGAAGAGTGAAAGCAGGTAGGCTAGTACAATAGTCTATGAATGATGATGTTAGACTTGGACTAAGAGGTGGACATGCAGAAGGTATGAAGTGGCTGTTGAAGGTGGAATTTACAGTATATGCTGCTGGATGAAATGGAGGCTGAGAGAGAAGAATGACTCCAAGGTTTATACATTTTCTTCAATTTATGGGATGTTCATTTGAGAAGGTAACATTTATCCCAAAATTAAAATTGACATTAACCATTAGCTTTGACCTCTTCAAGCCCTTTCAAATACTGTAGTGTAATTCAAGGCAGCCATCCCTAATTCTTAGTATTTCAGTGGCTTATTTTAGATTGCATATTTTTCCAACCTTTGATTCTGTCTTCCATGGGTTTATAGTAAAAAAGTCAATAGATACAGTGAGGTTTAAAAATATGTATTTAATTAATGGATACTAGGCTTAATACCAGGGTGATAAAATAATCTGTGCAGCAAACAACCATGGCAGACGTTTACCTATGTAACAAAGCACACATTATGCACATGTACCCAGAACTTAAAAGTTGGAAAAAAAAATTTTTTTAAGAAATTTAAATACAAAAAAACTAGCTGGGCGAGGTGGCGGGCGCTTGTAGTCCCAGCTACTCGGGAGGCTGAGGCAGGAGAATGGCGTAAACCCGGGAGGCGGAGCTTGCAGTGAGCCGAGATCCGGCCACTGCATCCAGCCTGGGCGACAGAGCGAGACTCAGTCTCAAAAAAATAAAAAATTAAAAATTAAAAAAAAAATAAAACTTTTAAAATGGTAAAAATATTTGCATTAATATCTTCAATAAAAGTAAGTACTTAAAGTCTTCAACAAAACTAATATATATGTATGTATAAAATAAATGAGGTTCAGTATCTCTTCATACGGTCACTTTTATTTCCTCTTCAGAGAATAACATGTTATATGTTTATTATTCTACTGAGTTTTTAATTATTTTTACTCATTTCTAGGAGTACTTTATGAACCTGAATATGAACAATATGTATTTAATAACTAATTGTTTTTAGTTTTAAAAATATGTATGAAAATACTTTGTGAAAGAAAGAATTATAGTTGAAAGTATCTGTGAAAAACCTCAGGGTGTGAATTTAAAGCTCAATCTCCTTAAAGAAAATAAGATTATAAAAAACTAGACTCGTTTCTTATTATACTTGTGAAATGATTATAGGAAGAAATTTTGCATCTTAACTCATCCACATCTGGCCCACCGCCATTACCACTAACGCCCAAGGAATGACCCACCTCGTTTCCCAGTACCCAGCAAAGCCTCGTCACAGCCTTCACTAACTACTGCAGCTTAAGCTACTGAGAAACAGACACCACTGGTGCTGATTATGGAGGAAGAAGAAATCATATGGAGAATACACTGTTGCACCCATCCCTAATCAAAGCCAAAGTATCCTACTCAACCAACACTATAGATAAATCTGTAGGAAAAAGTTTTTCCCTGTGAAATCCAATACTTAAAATTGAAAGATGCAACTGTTACAGCAAGTGCTTATATATCAACATAAGGACACAAGAAACATGAAAAAGCAATGAAACATGAGACCTCCAAAGGAACACAATTATTTTCCAATAATGGATAAACACACACATAAAAATCTATAAAATGCCTGAAAAATAATTCAAAATAATGAAAATAAATTAGCTCATGAGATACAGGAGAACACAGATAAATAATGCAAAGAAATCAGAAGAAAAACTCATGGTCTAAGTGAGAAATCAACAAAGAGATAGATATCATAAAAAGAAGCAAACAGAAATCCTAGAACTGAAGAATTCAATGGTAAAAGTAGCAGATACAATTGAGAGCTATAGGAAAGATGAGATTAAGTAGAAGAGAAAAATTTCTGAACTTGAATACAGGTGTTTTGAAATAATCAAGTCAGACCACAAAAAAAAAGATAAAAGAGTATGAAAAAACAGGACATGATATATGACATATGGGCCTATGGGACATGATAAAGTGACTAATCATATGAATTTTGGGAATTCCAGAAAGAAAAGAGAAGGGCGTAGAAAACCTATTCACAAAATAATAGCTGACAAATTTTTCAGTTTTGCACTAGTTATAAACATCCAAATACAGGAAGTTCAAAGATTTCCAAATAGTCTCAATCCAAAAAGTCTTCATAGCAAAATATAGTCAAACTGCCAAAAGTCAGAGAGAATTCTAAAAACAGCAAGAAAAAAAAGCATTCAGTCACAAATAAGGGCATCCCCATCAGACCAACAATGGATTTTTCAACGGAAACCATACAGGCCAGGAGTGAATAGTATGATGTATTCAAAGTGCGGCATAAAGAAGAAAAAAACCTGCTAGCCAATAATAGTATTCCCAGCAATGCTATCCTTCCAAAATGAAAACTATATAAATAAATAAAGTCTTCCCCAGACAAGCAAAAACAGGGAACTCATCTCCACTAGACCAGTCCTAATATAAATGCTTAAGGGAGTCCTGCTTCTGGACATAAAACCATGGTATCTAATATAATGAAAACACACAAAAGTATAAAACTCACTAGTAGAACTGATACACAAATGAAAAAGAGAAAGGAGTTACAAGATATCACTACATCCAAATTGTAAAGCCAAACAATAAAAGAAAAAGGGACAAAGGATATACAAAACAAAACAATTAGCAAAATGACAGAAGTAGTCCTCACCTATCAGTAACATCCTAGAATGTAAATGGTTGAAATTTCTCAACTAAAAGATACGGACTGGATGAATACATTTACAAAAACAAAACAAAACAATAAAAACTATATGCTGCCCATAAGAAATACACTTCCCCTGCAAAGATACACATAGACCGAAAGTGAAGGGATGAAATAAAAAGTTTCACACAAATGGAAAACAGAAGTGTGCAGGAACAACTATACTTACATAAGACAAAATAGACTTTAAGTAAAAAATATATGAACACATATGTTCTACTATATGAAACAGTGACTAAAAATCAATACAATCATTAAACAAAATACTTTTTGTAAAGATGAAATTGATAAACTACTAGCTAGACTAACCATGAAAAAGAAGACTCAAAGTAGAAAATGTAAAAGGACATATTACAACTGATAGTACAGAAATATGAAGATCACTAGAGACTATTACAGGCAACTACACCCTAACGAGTTGGAAAAAGAGCAAATGGATACATTCCTGGACACATACAACCTTCCAAGACTGAACCAGGAAGAAACAGAAAAGTAAACAGACCAACTAATTAATGAGGATAAGTTAGTAGTAAAAAGACTTCCAACAAAGAAAAGCTCAGGACTGGATGGTTTTCTATTAAACGTAAAAAGAAGAACTAACACCAATTCTTCCCAAAGTATTCTTCCATAAGAAGAAGGCAATTCTTCCATAATCCCAGCATTTCCCTATTTCCAAAACTAGGCAAATATACAACAACAGAAAAGAAAATTACAGGCCAGTATCACTCATGAGCATAGATGCAAAAATCCTCAACAAAATATCAGTAAATCAAATCCAACAAATCCATCAGAAAGATAACACATGATGATCAGGTGGGATTTATTTGAGGGATGCAAGGATGGTTCAACATATGCAAATCAATAAATGTGATATATCATATCAACAAAATAAAAAACTAGATCATCTTCATAGATCCAGAAAAAGCATTTGATAATATTCAACATCTCTTATTGATAAAAACTCTCAACAATTCAGACATCAAAGAAAGATACCTTAACATTGCAAAGGTCATATATGGCAAACCACAGCTAACATGGCACTGAATAGGGAAAAGATGAAAGCCTTTTCTCTAAGAACTAGAACAAGACCAAGATGCCTCGTATTACCACTCTTATTAAACTAATTCCTGGAAGTCCTAACCAGAGCAATCAGGCAACAGAAAGAAATAAAAGACACCCAAATTAGGATAAAAGAAATCAAATTGTTCCTCACTGCAAACAACAGTTTTTTATACAGGAAAAAAAACCCTAAAAACTTTACCAAAAAAACCCTCTTAGAACTGATAACCAAATTTATAAAAGTTACAGGATAAAAAATCAACATATAAAAATCAGTAGTGTTTCTATAGATTAATAATGAACTAGCAGAAAAATCAAGAAATCAATCCCATTTCTAATAGCTACAAAAATACCTAGGAATAAATTTAAGAAGGTGAAAGACTTCTACAACAAAAATCTGCAAAATACTGATGAAAGAATTGAAAAAAATACAAACAAATTGAAAGACATAACCATTCTCATGGATTGAAATAGTTAATACTGTTAAAATGACCATAGTACCCAAAGAAATCTACAGATTCAATACAATGCCTATCAAAATGCCAATCACATTTTCCACAGAAAAAGAAAAACAATTCTAAAATTTTTATGAAAACACAAAAGAGCCTGAATAGCCAAAGCAATTATGAGCACAAGTACCAAAGCTGTAGGCATCACAATATCTGACTTCAAAATATACTACAGAGCTATAGTAAACAAATAGTATGGTATTGATATAAAAACAGACACAGAGACATATGGATCAGAATAGATAACCCAGAAATAAATCCACATATTTAGGGCAAACTGATTTGCAACAAAGGTGCCAAGAACATGCATTGGGGTAAGAATACCCTCTCAATTAATAGGACTGGTAAAACTGGGTATCTATATTTAGTAGAATGAAACTAGACCACTATATCTCACCATATTAAACAATCAATTTAAAGTAGATCAAAGACTAAAATGTAAGACCCAAAACGATAAAACTACAAGAAGAAAATATCTGGAAAACGCTCAGGACATTGATGTAAGCACGATTTTATGTCTCAAACCTCAAAAGCGGAGGTAACAAAAACAAATACATACAAATGGGATTCCATCAAGCTAAAAAACGTCTGAGCTTCTGCACAGCAAAGGCAACAGTCAACAGGGTGAAGAGACAACAAAGGAATTCAAACAACTTAATAATAATAGTAATATAAATCCCATTAAAAAGTGGACAAAGGACATGAACAAACATTTCTCAAAAGAAGACACAAATGGCTAAAAGGTATATGAAAAAATGCACAACATTACTAATCATCAGGGAAATGCAAATCAAAACCATAATGAGATACTATATCACCCCAGTTAGAATGACTACTATCAAAAAGTAACAATTGCTGGCAAGGATGTGGAGAAAAGCAAACTCTTATAAACTGTTAATGGGAATGTAAATTAGTAAACCTATTATAGAAAACAATGTGAAGGTTTCTCCGAACTCTAAAATCAAAGTAAAATATAATCCAGCAATTCCACTACTGGGTATTTATCCAAAGGAAAGGAAATCAGCATATCAAAGGGATACCTGCACCCCCATATCTATTGCAGCACTATTAACAATAGCCAAAATATGGAATCAACCTACATGTCCATTAATGGATGAAGGGATAAAGAAAATGTGGTATATATACACAATGGTGAACCGTTAAGCCATTAACGGTTAAAATGGAAGGTTATTATGTTAAGTGAAATAAGCCAAGAGCAGAAACAAAAATATCACATGTTCTCACTCATATGAAGGAGCTTAGGAAGTTGATGTCATGGAGGTAGAAAGTGGAATAATGGCTACCAGAGGCTGGGAAAGGTAGGAGGTGGTGAAGAGTGATTAGTTAGTGGGTACAAACAAACAGGAGGAGTAAGTTCTAGTGTTTGATAACACAGTAGGGTGACTATAGTTAATAGTATTTTGTTATATATTTCAAAATAGCTAGAAGACTTACAATGTTCCCAACACAAATAAATGATAAATGTTTGAGGTGATGGATATCTTAAATCCTCTGATGTGATTATTACACATTGTATGCAGGTATTAAAATATCACAAGTACTCCATAAATATGTACAATTATTATGTATCAATAAAAATATTTTAACACCCCAAAATATGAGAAAAGAGATGGTTTCAGAAGCAAGAGGCTTCAATAACCCATGAACTAAAGAAGCCAAAATGAGTAACTGGAAATAAACTATACTTAAAATTAATGATTAAAAAGTTAAAAATAGATTATTCTTGCTTAACATGATTTAGATTTGTAACCTGAGAGAAGAAACACAATTATCAGTAAAATACATGAATTTTTCAATAGTAATTTGTATAATTAAACTATTCATTATGTTATCTATTTTCTTTTTTTTTCCTATTTGCAAATTGCTTTTCAAGAATCCAAAATCTGTCCAGGTGTGGTGGTTCATGCCTGTAATCTCAGCACTTTGAGAGGTCAAGGCAGGCGAATTGTTTGAGCCCAGGAGTTGGAGGTCAGCCTGGGCAACATGGTGAAACCCTATCTCTACTAAAAAAATACAAAAAATTAGCCGGGCACAGTGGAGAATGCTTGTGGTCCCAGCTACTGGGAAGGCTGAGATGGGAGAATCACCTGTGCCCAGGAAGTCAAGGCAGCAGTAAGCCATGATCTCATCACCACTGCAGTCCAGCCTGGGAAATGGGAGTGAGACCCTGTCTCAAAAAAAAAAAAAAAAATCCAAAATCAAAATGTATCCTCTGCGTTTTACAGAATTACAAATTTCTTAATGCATTCTCAAATCCATTGGAGATACTAAATTTAATGTACTTAGTAGGTAAACCTTAATTGCTCATACAATTAAAATAATTTTATGTTGCAAAATGTTAAGAATGTCTAGAACAGTTTTTCAAATGTTGTCTAATATCTATAATATTTTAGAACAATTTATCCTGGCATGAAAGCAATAAAGTTGTAAAAAATGAGAGTTGATTTATTTTTAAGCCCATAAATATTGTCTTTCTTTACAG
Organism: Papio anubis; assembly: GCF_008728515.1. Classification (NCBI taxonomy): domain Eukaryota; kingdom Metazoa; phylum Chordata; class Mammalia; order Primates; family Cercopithecidae; genus Papio; species Papio anubis. The sequence continues at coordinate 71,990,677 of NC_044984.1, forward strand.
TGTAGCAACAAGATCCCAGCTGGCTTGGACATAAGTATTCAATAAATATTTGCAGCATGATTTATCTCTAATTATAAATTTTATGTGCTAAATGAAGTGAAATAGAAATTTTGAGAATGTTGTATTAATTATACAAACAGAGCAGAAAATAATGTGGCTTTTAAAGTGTAATTGTGGTAAGTGGCCTTTCATTTGACATTTTTAAGCTGACCTGGCAATGCTGAGATCATCCACAAATATTTATTCAGTGCCCATTATTTAATGTGCATTGTGATTGGAGCTTAAAATTTTCACTTGTAAAGTTTTGGGTAATAGAGCTCTTTTTTATCTGGTTCTCTTTATCTCTTGCTTAGACTAGACTATTGCAATACCTTTTCACTCTAATTTTTCCCTAAAATAAAGTCCAAAACAATTAAATGTTCTGTGCAATGTGGCACCAACCTTCCTGTCTAAGAATGTTTTATGTAGTAATATCCTACATTACTCTCATGATGTACTATTTCTTAAAAATATGCCATGTAAACTTTTGTACATTAGTTAAAAACTCTCCCCTCTGCTTAAAATGACATTCTGCTCGCTACTTCTGCGTTTTGGATAAGCTCTGAGTGCCTACCACGTTGAAAATAGGAACAAAGCAGGCTTGGGAGGAGATAGGTCGGACAAATCCATAAAAAGATGAGTCCTTGATAGGGTACTGCAAACAAATATTACTACCAACACCAGCATCCTCAAAATTTCTATTATGGCATAACCAAGGTCTTTTCAAAGGAGTCTGTGTCAGGGTCAATGAATGGCAACAATGGTTACAGAAGTAGTTTTTGAAAGCAGTCCCATGGATTTAATTTAAGAGGCTAATGAAAGCAACATGACAGATAAACAGTCAGGATCTGGACAATGGACTCCAGGAGTCAACTGACTAGGGTTAAAGTAAGATAGGGAAGCTAGAGCTAGATTGTCTTCCAGAAATTCTGAGGAGTAGGCGTGTGAACAGCAGGCCACATCATTTTCAAATTCCTCTCATTGGTGGTGAGGAACCTCCTAATTCAGTGTCTATGCCATCTTGCTGGTTGAGTTCAGGGAGAGACTGTCTCTAGATTAGCAACTTTTTTACTGACTATTCCTATAGATTAGCAAATTATTACTTCTAACCATTATGAGCACATGTCTGTCTGGAGTTGCACCATCCTTCAAGGATTTCAACTGAAAACTATTTCCTTTAGTTTCCTGGGTTTAATCTGCTTATCTTCTGTACTCTCCGTAGAATGTATTGCTGTAACTCTTTTATGTCACCTGATATGGTTAGCTCTGTAACAGAATAAATCATGTGCCTTCAGACCAGCTTCTCCTCCTCCCCAGTACCTTGCCCTTAGTATGCCATACATGTCTTTTAAGTATAACTGGCTGTGTGAAATATATTAAAGACGTGAAGGAAGAATAGGGTAGTTTTCTTTTCTTCTTGGCAGTATTTTTCTATTACCTTAATGGTTTATATTTAAGGCTTTAGGCTCCAGTAAGTCTTCCATTCTTGCTAAGATAGATGGGAGAAAGGCAAGTCTTTTATTGCTTTATTTCAATAAAATTTGCAGATTCACACCTGAGGATTTACTCTTCTATTTTTAGGCTGCTTTTACCCTCTGCATGCTGGGTGAACAACTTGCTGCTCATTAAACAGATTGTACATTAAAAACTATAGAGTACAAAAGCAGAAATATCATACGTTTGGTGATAATTAGTAGTGTTCATTTCCTCACTAAGTACTAGGGCATACCACACTGTTTCCATAGCAACTTCTATTCTGTTCAATTAACTGCCTAATGTGAATATATGAATAAGTTTCTGTGTTTAAGGAGAAACCCCCAAACAACAGGGTGATTTAAGAGTTTGCAGTTACAGATGTAAGCATATCAAGTTTACCTTATTTTCTACTCTACTTTTGGAAATACATTTTTGATGTTTTTAGGTTCTGGACATAACTATTAGTGAAGCTGAATACATTTTAATGAATTTCTAAATGGCCTACTGAACCAGATTCTCCCAGTCCCTCAGCTACTCCCTGGTTGTAAATTATGCAAATATACAAGCTGCCTTAACTCTTTCAGGACACCAGGGTACCATTTGGCAAGCAGCTACTCCAGGGAACAAATCCATCACGGAAAAAGAAAAAAAAGAAAGAAAAGAAACAAAGGCCATTTTATAGCGATTAAATCAGTGTTGCTTTAATTTGTAAAATGTCCCTGGAAAGCAAAATTGGCTTTATGTTAATGTTTTGGAAAAAAAAGAAAAAAAGCTTAGATCTCATTAGCAGAGTCTCAGAAACTGTGGCTGACAACATGCTATAGAGGAGACAGCAATGCCTTTGGAGTCACAGATCCAAGTTCAAATGGAAGCCACTCCACAAAGAAGCCGAGACTGAAAACACCAGTTTCCCCTTCTGTGGGGATGATAATAATATTGACATTGACATTCTTACTCTGTGCCACCCCTTCACGTGGATTATGTCAGAGGCAAAAACCTTATTTAATTACCAGCATTCAACCATTTTTAACCTTAAAAATACTCATTTTGTATAATTCAGCTTCACAGAAGGGAGAGACACCGGGGCACAGAGAGGTCAAGCAAGAGATCTAATGTCACAGGATCCAGCAGTGGTATACCAGGGCCTATTCCATTTTCCTAAACCACCAAAATTTACTGTTTGCCTAAATAACCCATGTTGCCTGGCACATTGCAGGCACACGGAAATCATGAGTACCTTTTCCTTTTCCAGTTATCAACTGGGTAGTGGTAGAATATACTGGGGAACAGAATTATGGGCAGCTGGCCTGGTATTGCTTTCTCAATTCAGAGCTTCATGGAAGGATTGAGTTAAGGTAGGAAATAAAGGAAATTGTTGTATATCCTACTCATTCCATTGAGAGACATAACCTGGATGCTTAATCATGCTATTCTGCTTATCTAGCTTCAATCAGAATGGTGACATTTGCGTGTTTTTCCCAAGGGGTTGTGAGAAAAAATGAAGTATGCTTTTGATGTTCTTTGTAAAAAAGGTTAATATTAATATATATGTTATATATAAAATATATAATTATATAATATATAATAGATATCATTATATATAACATATAATTAATATATATAATAATATTAATATATATGTCTGTATTAGTCTGTTTTCATGCTGGTGGTAAACACATACCCAAGACTGCGAAGAAAAAGAAGTTTAGCCGGGCGCGGTGGCTCAAGCCTGTAATCCCAGCACTTTGGGAGGCCGAGGCGGGTGGATCACGAGGTCAGGAGATCGAGACTATCCTGGCTAACATGGTGAAACCCCGTCTCTACTGAAAATACAAAAAACTAGCCGGGCGTGGTGGCGGGCGCCTGTAGTCTCAGCTACTTGGGAGGCTGAGGCGGGAGAATGGCGTGAACCCGGGAGGCAGAGCTTGCAGTGAGCCGAGATCAGGCCACTGCACTCCAGCCTGGGAGCACAGCGAGACTCCGTCTCAAAAAAAAAAAAAAAAAAAGAAAAAGAAGTTTAATGGACTCACAGTTCCACATGGCTGGGCAGGCCTCACAATCATGGTGAATGGCAAGGAGGAACAAGTGACGTCATCATGGATGGCGGCAGGCAAAGATAGATAGCTTGCGCAGGGGAACTCCCCTTTATAAAACCATCACTTTATAAAACCAGACTTATCACTATCACAAGAACATCAAGGCAAAGACCCACCCCCATGATTCATTTACCTCCCACTGTGTCCCTCCCACGACACGTGGGAATTGTAGGAGCTACAATTCAAGATGAGATTTGAGAAGGGACACAGCCAAACCATATCACTGTCAAATGTTAATTATTGCTACTATCTTTACTGGGTAAGTCAAGGAAACAGTTCTGAAACCTGTCTCTTACACTACTGTAATAGTAATGAGCCTTTTAAAAGCAATATACCAATTTTTGTCTTTTTTCTTATTCTATAAATTTATATGTATATTGATTTTTAAATAAGGTAGGTATAAGTGTTTTCTGATAACTAGTGGATTTAGGAAATACAGAGATATCTCATAATTTAAAATCTTTACTGATGTTTAGCCTTGTGCCTGATAGGTACCTAGAAATGTTAACTATTATTGCAACTGGTCTTCTCTTTCATGTAACACTAATTTGAACAAAATTATTTTTCAAGATATTTGCAATTTTGATTTAGGGGTTCATATTCAGAGATAAATGAAAAAATGTTTCTATTAGAATAAACTCAGTTATTAGGTGAATTTTAATGATTTTTAGATAATATGCTAGACAGCACATTGAATACTTTACAAGTATTATCTAATTGTATTCTCACAATATTCCTAACAGTTGTATGTTTTATTATCTCCATTTAGTAACTTAAGTTAGATTGCAACTATAATATTCCTATAAATCTGTGAATATTTGACTATATTTTTCACTTAAGCAGAATAGAGTTCCAAAGATTAATCATCATTACCATAGTTAGACTCTTAAACACTTAGTATTTTCATAATACTCATTGTTAAAGCAAATATATACATAATGTAAAATAACATTTTTCTGAAGCTAATCTACAATTGTATATCAAGTGTTATTCTTGATGGAGACGTTAAATGAATAACTAAAACGGGCATTTTTCCCTTAAAATGAACATTCCGATGAGATTCATAAAGTTATTCATTAAAGAACTGTGTATTGTATTGACACTTATGCCAGAAATACGATCTAAAAGATCTCAGGCAGTTTCAAAATATTAAATAGTTCACTTATAATATTTAAAGGAGAAACAAAACCCATTTAAATCCAAAAACATAATTTATGTTAGCATTGAAGTTGGTAATAGTAAATAATTGTTAGCAATGAAGTTATTTTTAAAGTATTAGATAATTCTTCTTGTAAATATGAAGTTCAAAGTTGAGACATTTCAACCATACACAATAATATTACTGACCGAGTAGTTTGCGAGATCACTTTTTTATTTACCACTTCTTTTGGAAAGAGTGTTAAAATATACTCACTTTATTTGGAAAATGTATTATTAGAATGCTAATTAAAACTGCATCAACTTCATGTGTTTATTTTGGACAATGTAACGTTTTCATGTTAAATTTTCCCATATTAGAATATAAAATGTGTTTCTAATTGTTCAGATCTTATTTTATATTCTTCAAAGATAGTTTGGTGTTTTATTTCTTGAATCCTACCTTCTCTCGTTAAATTGATTGGTAGATGTTTAATTTATTGCTAACATAAATGGAATATTTCTATTTCCATTTTTTATATTTTTGTGTGTATTTTCATCTTGTTTCCAACCACCTTGGCAAATCTCTCATTTTTTATTTTTTTATTTTTTTTTACCAGAGTTATTTGGGATTTTGAGAACATTAAAATGCAGACACTGTTAAATAGCTTAACTGGTCCCTGACACAAAGCAGGTGCTCAGTAAACAGTGGCTCTTTTAATAACTTCTGATTGTACTTTCAGACTGCATTGTCCTTGTCTATGGATCATCCTCACCAGCATTCATTGCAGGCTTTGCTATTTTATGATTTAAGCAGTTCGTCTTAGTTTTTCTGCAATTATGTTCGTTGATTTTTACATAGAAGGTAATTTTTGATAATATTTGGAGTAGCCTATGCAATAATTTCTTTGTTTTAAATGGTATCATATCATAAACATTACTACAAGGGATCAACTGAAGATTAATCTTAGTTTGGGACTGCAGTCAGTTGTAAGCAAGATGGTTATAAAAAATGTTGAAAAAGAGACATTCTTCTTTTTGTAGCATCTTGCAAGAACATTTGTATTTTAATATGTAAAACATGAAACTATAGTGTAAAATTTTAGAACAGGTGTCACCTATTTCCATTTTGAAATTTCCTTAAAAATATTATCTATGCATATTAATCATGGGAATTCTACATTCTAGTCTTATGTATTAAACCATTTTAGTGGTAATTTTTTAAATTCTCATTTTTAACAGTAATTTTTAAAAAATGTATTATCTATATGACTGATAAATTTAATAAGATGAAAGTCTAAAAGGAAAACAATGAGAAAATATGTCATTTATATTTAAGGATTTATGAATAGTAAGTTTCACATGGTAACTCTAGCAAGTATTATTTATTTATTTTTTAAGAAATGAGGTCTTGTGGCCAGGCACGGTGGCTCACGTCTGTAATCCTGCACTTTGGGAGGCCGAGGCAGGCAGATCACCGAGACCAGCCTGGCCAACATGGTGAAACCCTGTCTCTACTAAGAACACAAAAACTAGCCAGGCATAGTGGTGTGTGCCTGTAGAACCAGCTACCTGGAAGGCTGAGGCAGGAGAATCACTGGAACCTGGGAGGCAGAGGCTGCATTGAGCCAAGATCGTACCACTGCACTCCAACCTGGGTGACAGAGCAAGACTCTGTCTCAAAAAAAATAAATAAATAAAAAGAAAAAAAGAGAAATGGGGTCTTGCTATGTTGCCCAGGCTGGCCTCATACTCCTGAGCTCAAGCAATCTCCCTATCTCAGTCTCTTGAGTAGCTCAGACTACAAACATGTGCCACAGTACCCAGCTTCTACCAAATATTGTTTTAAGGACAAATTTGCCTTCTAAAAGAAGGGAATGCTTTATGTAGGATGAGAAATGTAATTTAAGTTGGGTAAATATATGTAGACAAAATTTTCTCCTGAAATCTTTATGTTTTTTAAAGGTATATTCGGTTTTGTGTCAATAGCAATATTTGATTAAAATATAAAATACAGTGGATGTTTTCAGATGTCCTAAGTCTTCATAACAATAAGCTTTACTTTGAATTTCCTGATAAATTGGGACTGATTAATTTATCTGGCTTACTGAAGAGACACCTTAAAAATCAATTAAAGAGCATTTTACTGTAAAAACTAAAAATAGCTAACATTTATTGAGCACTTACTATGGTCTAGACTCTGCTATAAATATTATCCTTAAATTGCTTCATTTATTCTTCTAAAAAAAAGGCCACTGTGAGGTAGGAACAATTAGAATTCCTATTTTGAAGATGAGAAAATTAAAGCTCTGTGAAACAAAATAAACTTCCCAAAGTGACAGAGTTAATATAAAGCTAGTACAATACTTGAATCTTAGTTGAATTCCAAAGTCAGCCTCTTACTCTCCATAGTCTGTTTTATTATAACAAAAACAGTAACATAATTAATTTTTCTTTAAAAATATTCAACCAGTTTATAAGCATACAGGGATGACTTAATTGCTTTAATATGTGAAATAAATCCAAAAGAAGACATTTATGCAGCCAACAAACATATTAAAAAAAAAAAACTAATCATCACTGGTCATTAGAGAAATGCAAATCAAAACCGCAATGAGATAACATCTCACGCCAGTTAGAATGGTGATCATTAAAAAGTCAGGAAACAACAGATACTGAAGAGGATGTGGAGAAATAGGAATGCTTTTGCACTGTTGGTGGGAGTGTAAATTAGTTCAACCATTGTGGAAGACAGTGTGGCAATTCCTCAAGGATCTAGAACTAGAAATACCATTTGACCCAGCCATCCCTTTACTGGGTATATACCCAAAGGATTATAAACCATTCTACTATAAAGACACATGCACATGTATGTTTACTGCGGCACTATTCACAATAGCAAAGACTTGGAACCAACCCAAATGTCCATCAATGATAGACTGGATAAAGAAAATGTGGCACATATACACCATGGAATACTATACAGCCATAAAAAAGAATGAGTTAATGTCCTTTGCAGGGACATGGATGAGGCTAAAAACCATCATTCTCAGCAAACTAACCCAGGAACAGAAAACCAAACACCACATGTGCTCACTGATAAGTGGGAGTCGAACCTTGAGAACATATGGGCACAGGGAGGGGAACATCACACACCGGGGCCTGTTGGGGGATGGGGACTTAGGAGAGGGATAGCATTGGGAGAAATACCTCATAGAGATGACGGGTTGATGGGGGCAGCAAACCACCATGGCACATGTATACCTATATTACAAACCTGTATGTTCTATACATGTATCCCAGAACTTAAAGTATGATTTAAAAAAAAAAGGAAAAATAAACAAATTTAATAAATGTTTGACTTTGGGAGATTTTTAATGCTTGTGACAAAAAAAGAATGACCATAGCAATTTGCTATGGTCCATAGCAAAAAATTGACCATAGCATTTGCAAACCATCACTGAGGTGTAAAAATTATTTATGAAGTTTTACTTGCAATTTTGAAGATTAAGTGTTTATTATAGTATTAGGGAAAAATATCACCATGATCAGGAAAATTGCAGAAATTTTACTCTTTTTTTGTCTTCAGGGCCAAACTGAACATAATTTCTAATACTGAAACAAAATATAAATGTTTCAAAGATACGTATTTTTAAAGTTATTTTTATCATATAGGTATATAAGCAACTGCTATGTACAATTGTCCTAAACACTATAAATATTAACTTATTTAATCCTCATATTCAGCCCATGGAGTAGGCATTATTATTATCCCCATTTTACGGAAGTGGAAATGAGGTATAAAAATAGGCTGCTCTTTAAATAGCTAGCAAGTACAGCTTTTGAATTTACATCTAAGCTAATTCCAGAGTCTATGCTAAATGCTGCCTCTCACAAATATCTTCTAAATGCCTAATTTAATAGTTCAGTCAGTATTCTTATTTTAAATGTTTTACATTATGTTTCACAATGTTATGTGTTCTATTAAGAAACTGATGTATGCTAGCCATAATTCCAAAGAAGGTAATTACTTTTTAAATGGTACTGTGATATGGCAGTCATGCTTTTAAGTAGTGTTTCCTTATTTGACTAGTGTCATAGAAAATTTCTGAATTAATTGACATTTTAATTAACAAGTCAAAGGTTCTCAACAGACACTATTTGATGCATCATAAAACAACCTTTGTGGTGTGCTTTGATGGCATTTGCCATCTTATTTGTGCACTAGAGCGTAGAACATAATGTTTCTTGTCTATAGGGATTTCTTTAGCAATTGATCATTAATTGAGAAACATAGTGTAGCTAAGCCTTATGAGGAAAATTAATGTCATGTTCCAATTAGATGCATTAATTAAAAACTAGAATCTTTGAATAATTTTTTGAATTGTCAAACTTCACTTCATAACACAGTCTCATTCTGGGAATTATGAGGGAATGGTCCCCTCCTGCTTTGTTTGAAAACAAAGGACAAAATATTGGGATTTCTCTTCATAGATCTTACCACCCTCAAGAAAGATAGGCTTTGCTTTACTTCATCATTGTTTTTGTTGAAGACTAGAAATTCATGCAGTGTGCTTATTGTCAGTTTACTACTTTCTCATACCTCTTCTATTCTTTGCATCTCATCTCCTTTACTGCCCCATCCAGCGAAGCAGTGCTGCATCTGCTTTCTATGAGAAGTCAGAGTCTCATGTATGTAGTAAGTATGCATAGTCTTTCAGAAAAACCTACAGACTTACTGCACGAAGTGCAATTCTCTCATCTACTAAGCACCTAATCTGAATATTGGGGTGATTGGAGAATGGAGCAACTTGAGAGGATTCATATACTGTTTTTGAATTTGTGACAGTTTATATAATAATTGTTTTGTCATTCTACTTGAATAGATTACAATTCTCTAAACAATAAAATCAGGAATATTTGTAGTATCACCATCATAGTGATATTGCATTGTCTGCAATGGCCAGGTCATAGATATCATATGAATTTGTTAATTCTTTGCATCAAGTCACTATTAGAGTATAACTATTTGCCTTAAATGTGCTTTCTAATGCACTTAAGAGACAATGTTTAAACATTTTCTAGGAAGAATGCAGTATTTATTTGGAACCATGGTATGTTTTTTTTTTTTTTTACCTCCACTCTATTCCACAGAGCATGGTCAAGGTTCTATTTAAAGAACATAGGGGTAACAGTATGTATATATGGTCAAAATATTTTACACATTGACAATTAGAGATGGGCACAGAACATACTCATTTTGAACTACAGAGTTAGATGCAGGCAAAATGCCTGTTGAGATTATGTTTCAGGTAGCCAGACTATCTCCATTTGGATTTGGATTCCCAATAAATCTAGAATCTGTAAACAGATTTTTAAAATTTTTTTATCCTCATCTTATGTGTTTAAAGGACTACATGAATGTCCTTCATTCATTAACTTAGCCAACAATTTAGTCAGGTGTACTTGTCTAGGTGCTGCTGATTCAGAAATGACCAAAATAGACCCACTCTTTGCTCTTATGTAATTCATAATCTATAGTGGAACAATGAAGCAGAAACTTCATTAATTTATTCAGCACATTTTATTTTTCTCTATAGCACTCATTATGATCTGAGACATTATATATTCACTGGTTTATTTATCAACCATCTCCTCTAACCAGAATGTAAATTGTATGAGAGCAGAGATTTTTCTACTTTGTTCATTAAAATTGATGTCACTCACATGTTAGAACAGTGGTTGGCTCATGCTGCAAAGTTGATGTGAAGGAGAATAATTAAGGTACACACATGTATTATTTGTCTTTTAAGTATGAGGGTGCTCAGTGTTGGCTATAGAAAGACAAAGGAACCACAGGTAAAAGGAAAGCTGGTATATGAACATACAGTCTGCTGAGAGGTGGTTACAAGCAATGGCAGAGACAGACATTAGGTGCCTGGCGAAGCACAAAGGAAAAATAATAACCTTGTGCTTCAAATGTGAGGAATAAATTTGCTTACACAGAAATGTGTCACATGCACAGTTGCTCTGATGGCACAGAAGAAGCAGAGACTCAAATCTGACTGGAGGCCTAAAAAGATTTTGACAAGGAGAAACTCAGCCTGAGCTGTCAGAAGGGGGGCACTAGTTTTGGAGAAGAGTTTAGGGCAATCTCTATGGCGTAGGGAATGACTCCAGACAAAGAGACTTATATGTCTTTCAGACTATCAGGCACATTCTAAGATCCAGATCTTAGAGATTAAGGCTTGTTGATGATTCTTACATCAGACATCTCCTCTGTTATACAGATGTAGTTTCTTTGTTCCCTTTAACAAAATTATGATGTTAAACTTCTAGAAAAGTAGAAGATTGTAATTGCCAAGTGTACTGTAAAAAAGAAATGATGCATTTAGAAATCTAATCACAGAGACATACAGCAGAGAGAGAGAGGGAGAGAGAGTGTGTGTGTCAGTTGTGGTGCAACACACAGGAGGAAGCAATTTCTTGGTGAATTGAGGAAGAGTAATCATTTTGCAGAGAAGAATTGAATAAAGCAAAACTTTATTTAAATATTCATCTAGATAAAATATAAATTGATATCTTTTCACCTACTTCTCTCCATTTCCATCCCTTCCCCACCCCTGGTAAACATCATGCTACTCTCTCTTCCTATTTATTTGACATTTTTAAAGGATTATGCATATAAGTGATATCATACAGTACTTTTCTCTCTGTGTTTTTGCTTATTTAGCATAATATCTGCCAGTTTAATCCATGTTGTCCCAAATGGCAGTTCAATAAAACGAATAAGTCTAGAATCTCAAGTACAGCATGAATACTAAAGTTAATAATATGGTATACTGAAAATTTGCTGAGAAAGTAGATTTTATGTGCTGTTATCCCACACACAAAATGTAGCTATGAAAGGTGATAGATATGTTAATTTATTTAAATACCTCAACCTAAAGGAAGAAGCTGAGACACAAAATATAATTTAAAAGAGTTTACTGGAGCCGAAATGAGGGCAGCTACTCTTAAGACTCGCACCCAAGTAACCTTGGATATGAGCTCCATTCAACTTTTGTTATAAGCAGGTTTTCAAAGGCAAAGAGAAGTATGAGGAGTGGGCTGATACAAAGTTATTTGTCAGAAATTCTCATTGGTTTGCGGAAATGACATTGACTAGTAATTGGCTATATAGGAGTTTACATAGCAAGCAGCTTCTAGAGAGGATTACTTATTTCAAGGGGGGAAGTAGGAAGGATGTGATTGCTGTCTCATTCTTATGCCTGTCTGGGCCTGATAATTTAGAGGAAGTTTACATTCCTCAGATCAAAAGTTTTCTTCTTTCTCATTTCCCCTTTTTGATCAAAATCTTTTTTCTCAAAAGCATTGATGAGCAAAATCTGAGTGTCAAGTTGCCTTCATCTCTGGGAAGGCTCATTCTTGGATGGTCTTGTCCTATAGGCGTTGGTGGGGAGGAAGAGACATCTCAGTGAGAAATTTTAACAGTGCCCCAAAGCTGAGTTGGGATGACATCACAGAGTGGCAGAAATGAGACCTCAGCCAAGACTTTAATTGACAAGTCTGCTGTTACTTGTTGAATCATCTCTAGTCTTCAGAATGCTGTGATTTTAGTTTTCGCAGAAGAAGGAAAACAATGAGAGATACACAGTTTTCATAATTGAAATAGTAGAAATAAAATGCATAAAACATTATAATAAAAAGGAATTTGTCGGCCGGGCGCAGTGGCTCAAGCCTGTAATCCCAGCACTTTGGGAGGCCGAGATGGGCGGATCACGAGGTCAGGAGATCGAGACCATCCTGGCTAACACGGTGAAACCCCGTCTCTACTAAGAAATACAAAAAATAGCCGGGTGAGGTGGCGGGCACCTGTAGTCCCAGCTACTCGGGAGGCTGAGGCCAGAGAATGGCGTGAACCCGGGAGGCGGAGCTTGCAGTGAGCTGAGATCCGGCCACTGCAGTCCAGCCTGGGCGACAGAGCGAGACTCCGTCTCAAAAAAAAAAAAAAAAAAAAAAAAAAAAGGAATTTGTATGCTAGAACAAAAAATAACCTATTCCATTAGGGAGCCAACTAAAAACATCATGAAAAATGTTATATCCCAGTTCTTGTCTAGAGGCTTGTAACAAAGTGCCTTCTTTTCTCATTTTTCCTAGATGAGTTTCTACTTCATGGGAAGTATTTATGTATACATAACAAGAGGTATTTGCCGTTATACATATACCTCCCTCTTCAACTCATATATCATCTATAGCAATGCAATTGTCCAGTACAACCTTAACCAGGGAATCCATAGCTATTTGTTGAGCTGCAATTGAGGCAAGCTGTTTCATTAGCAATATATCCTACATTTATAGGAATATTTCCACGTATATGCTCGGGGAAAGCAACACTTCACCAAGGCAAAAGCATTCTCCCAATGAAATATATCGAGCTATCTTGTTAGGCAGAATTAAGGGCGGGGAGATACTTAGCAGGTTTCCCCCAAATAGAATCTCAGTCTTAAATAGACGGGCAGCCAGGCCTCAAGAAAAGTTTGAGGGAAATAGTTTAGTGTTGGATTTCTTCAGAGCTATGTATAGATAGAGGAATGACCAAATATTCTAAGAGACACTGCCGTTCAGTTTAGTGTCACAAAGATTGGTCAACAGTACCTGATATGGCCCCTTCCAATGGGGTTGGAAGGAATCTTTTATTTGATGGTGTTTCCAATAAACAAAATATCCAGGTTGGAGGCCATGATCTTTGATGTCTTTGTCTCCCAAGAGCTCAGTGTTTTTTTTTTTGGAGACGGAGTCTTGCTCTGTCGCCCAGGCTGGAGTGCAGTGGCCAGATCTCA